>NW_020172824.1:2033806-2077402 GCF_003031525.2 Neophocaena asiaeorientalis asiaeorientalis | reverse complement strand
CCCCTGCAGACTCTCAACCACTGCACCACCAGGGAAGCCCTAGACTACACTTCTTAAGGAGCCAGCTCACAACATCAACCCCATCTCTTTGGGGTCCATAATTGCTCCCTCCACCAAACTCCTATTGCCCTTCCAGGTGCAGTCTCACAACTCAGTGTTCTCTAACTTATGTATATGTTTTATCTTCATAACCAGGACACAAGGGGTTCAACAGCAGACAAGATGCCTCTCTACAGTCTCCGTGATGTCTAGCGTATTGCTGCAAAAGTAACAGATCTTTGTTAAATACCTAACTATGACACAAAACCAAATAATTTTTAAAGAATTATTAATTTCCCTAATTTATTTCTTATATATATTAAAAATAATTTACTGGTGTATCAAGTGCATTCCTGCTCTGCTCTTAATAAAAAGTTGCTGAACCCTCGCTGTGTGCAGAGACTTTGTTAAGTTCTGTAAATACACTATTTAATTTTAGTCTCTTAACAGTCCTATAAGGGTAGTTACTCTTACTGTCTTCACTTTGTAGATTAAAAACATTAAAAATATAGAGGCTTGGTGTGGTTAATTAATTTGTCCAAGAATTTTCAAAAGTATTTCCCCACATTAAATGCAATAAATATGCTACAGTATTTGTTCTTTTACCTCGTAATATTGACCAAAAGATTCCTAATGAAATGCTGAAAGATGCAATGGCTCAGAGTCAAATCCTAAACTTTCAAGAGTCACGGTTCACTCAAACATACAATGAGGCTACTAACACCTGATTCACAGGTATTATAATTAATACAAGCAAAATGAACACAATCAAAAGCTCTCAGACAGAGCAGGAAAATAATATTATTTCACTCTCCATCTCCTTGAATCATAAATGTTTCCAGAAGTTTACCATTATTTTTGGAAGGAAACATATCCGTAATTCCAGAGGTGTTAAGGCATTTTTCTGGGTATTAGTACAGATATGTGTTTGCCATAATCTTAGCACGTTAAGTTTTTCTTCAAAGAGATGATAAGGGCAGCCCAATTATGCCGTCTAGTCCTTATTAAAGGCCAAGTTGAGGATTTTACCAGTCATATTACACATCATTCCTGATTTGTTCTTAAATGAAGAGCTCTTCTCAATTTCTTCAGCAAGTAACTCCAAAATAGGAACTTGAAAATGACAAGGTAAAGTATGTAAAAGTTTCTGAAAGTGTGTAGGTATGGGTGGGCCGGTACATGCTCAGTAGTGATGAAGGCCAGAGTAAAGATGAGGGAACAAATTTGTTAATCTAGAACAATTCTTTTAGGCACATCTCTTTGGCACTGTATTCTTGTATAAGAAATACCCTTCACAATCTAAGTTCTAGACACATTTATTTCCCTTAGGGAAAAATCACATGGACTGACCTACCTAAAAGGAATGAAGTATGAATAGTGATTATCTTTTCAAAATATAATTAAGCTTGTATAGCAATGACAGAGAAATGCATTCAGCTGTGTGTATAACCAGCCTACTCTCCTCACTGAATCTGGGCAAGGTGATCTAGCTGAAATGCAACCAGAAAACCCAAGTATCTCCTAGAAAGGACTTCTGAACTGCACCATGACAGAGGGAAACTCCCTGTACACATGCTTGCCTCATTTTCTTAGGGGCCAGGCCAATCCCACTGATGGATTACATAACATAACTGAGTTTTGTTTTTACTGTAGGTTTGACAAATATTTATTGATCGACCACTACATGACTGTATTAGGCAGGGTCTCCAGAGAAAAAGAAACAATAGGACATATGTACGAAAAGAGATGCTTTGTGCAGAATTGGTTCACACAACTATGGAGGCTGACAAGTGCCCTGATCTGCCATTTGCAAGCCAGAGACCCAGGGATGCTGGTGATCTAATTCCAGCCTGAGTCTGAAAGCCTGAGAACCAGAGGAGCCAATGGTGTAATCCCAGTCCAAAGGCAGGTGGGAGAAGATCAGTGTCCCAGCTCAGCAGGCAAGCAGCAAGCAAAAGAAGCAAATTCCTACTGCTTTTTTGTTCTACTCAGGTCCTCAGTGGATTGGATGATGCCCCTCCACTTTGGGGAGATCAAGGTACTTTGAGTCCACAGATTCACATGCTAATCTCACCCAGAAACATCCTCACAGACACACCCCCAAATAATGTTTAATCTGGGCATCCCTTGACCCAGTCAAGTTGACACATAAAATTAGCCACAACGACAGTACCATAGGGATACATTCGCACACAAGAAAGAATTCATTTCCCTCCTGACCCTTTTAGTGTAGTTGAGAAAATAGTAGGTGACCATGTTATTTTCATCCAAAGTCGGACACTTGTGAGAATGAAAGGAAGTTCTATTAATAAATAATTAAGCTGGGACAAAATTATCTGGGGCAAACTAGAATATATATTTACCCTTTAGATAAGGAAATAAGTGTAATAATTGTATACAAAAGATGACAAGAGGAGGGGGCAATCCTTAAAAAAACCTAATTTTTTGTATGGATCTTTTTCAACTTTGTTTCCCTATCACTGTGTGAAGTTTTGGCAGATCCCATAACTTTTCCTATCTTCTTTCACCACCAGAAAAGTTCATTTCAGTAATTTGGATATCTTGTCCAGTGCAGTAATTAAAACTCCAAACTTCATCTCCATCAATAGTGGTTCTCAACTAGAAAAGAGGTATGGAAGAGGAGGGGTACTCCGCCCTCAGGGAATATTTGGCAGTGTCAGAAGACATTTTTCGCTGTCACAGTTGAGGAGAGTGGATGCTACTGGCAGATATTGAGTAGATGCCACGGCTGATGCTACGGGATCAATGCACAGGACAGGCCCCATAACAAAGAATTCTCTGTCTTAAAATCTCAATAGTGCTGAAGTTGAGAAACCCTGCCTTAAGAAAACTGCTGCCTCCTAGTTGGAGCTCACTTTAGACCTGGAAATCTGCAAAGGCAATGGGGGGGTGCACGGTGCTAAGATTCTTCCTTCTGTCTTAGCTTCATTTCCCTACCACTCCTACCAGTAGTTTCTGATCCTCATATTTGGGTGCAGGGGAATAAGGGATTGGGGAATCAAGAACATATTCTTAAGAGTTGTTACAGTGATAATTTGGAATTTTTATCTTTTGGATGTGGTGGACACACAAATGTTGTGGGTGTTTGTATGGGTGGTGGTGTTCTAGACAACATGGGAAGATTTAGCAGTGAGCTATGGCTCTCCAGGTCTAAAGATTGGGACGTGTTGATTAAGTTTAAAGAAACGGATGTGCTCGATGACCTTAGCTGGAGCTGTGTAAAGGGTGAGAGTTGTAAGCAGAAGCCAGAGTAAAGAATGAGTAATAGAGAAAACATAGGGACAGGATCCTATAGACTCACTTTTCTAAACATTTTGCTCAAAAGCACAGAGAGGAGAGAAAGGTATTGGGTCTTAAGCAGGAAGAGATTTGAACAAGTTTAAGTGGAAATAGGCAAAGAAAGGGGGCCAGGAGGACAGAGAGAGGGAAAGAGAGAGACACACACACACTGAATTTTGGTAAAGCATGATCCTTGTATAAACACGTAAAGGAAGGGACAGTATCTAGGTGTGGATTGGGTCAGGGGATAGTGGGTCTCCTTCAGTACTTTTTATGACCTTGAATAGAACTAGTTTGGTTCTGTTTTATTTATAACTTGAGTTAGGTTGTTTCTGGACTTAAGTCAATGAGACAGCTGCCTACAAAATAATCGGAGAGAGAAAGGGCCTGAAATTTTTGTCAGTAGAATAACTCCTTGATGTTTTGAGGCCTTGTCTCCTGGAGGCTCTCTATTAAAATGTAAGTAAGTTACCTGAAAAGTCACCACCTGCAAATCCATTCATGTATTTGCAAGGATTAGTTTATCAAATCCCTGGTTCAGGGCTGTGGCCGGACAAGTCTATTGTGATGGTGCTGAGAGCGTGAGTGTGTGCACACAGACACAAGCCCAGATTCTGTGGAAGAGGAGGATGTTACAGATAGAGAAGGAAACAAGGTCTGGAACACAAAACACTGTCTGAGAAGACTGAATCAGGGACAGTATAAAAATGCCAAGAACCTGGATGGAGGGAACATAAAAGCAACTTCAGAGGCAGCTGCAGTATCAAATCCAATCTCTTACTCCTTAACAAGTTTACCCCAGACGGCTCTCACAGAATATCCAACCCTGCACAAGAGAAGGCTAAGCGATGTCCAAAGATCTGTCAGAGTCTGTGGCTGCAGTACCTGGGGTCTTATTCCCTAGCAAGCAAGGTTTGCTCAGGGTGTGGCTGGCTTCCCCCAGAGGCCATCAGGGTTTTCCATACACCATCTAAATATTTGATTGGCTGTCTATTGAGAGACCATAGCCAACCTTCGGATCCCTGGCCATGCCTGGGGTCTTAGACCCTCAGACACTTAAAGCTTGAGACCAAATACTCCCACCATACCTCACTCCCCAACCCCTGCCATCCTGCTGCTATAACACCATTTATCCTCTCCTATATGCTCACCATGTACTTGCTGCCTACAGGTGTGCAGGGTAGGGGCTTCTTTATAATACAGATTCCCGAGCCACCTCATTTCTGGTGTTTTGAATCCAGTAAAACGGGTAGAACCAAGTGTCGTAGTCAGCTCTGCCTGCTATAATGAAATACCATAGACTGGATGGCTTAAACAACAGAAATTTATTTCCTTACAGTTCTGGAGGTGGAAAGTGCAAAATCAAGTTGCCCACTGATTTGGTTCCTGGTTGAGAGCTCACTTTCTGGCTTCCAGATGGCCCCCTCCTAGCTGTGTCCTCACATGGCCTTTCCTTGGTGCACGTGGAACAAGAGATCTCTCTCTTTCTCTTCATATATGGCCACCCATCCTATCAGATTAGGAGCCCACCCTATGGCCTCACTTAACATTAATTATCTTCTAAAAGCCCTATTGCCAAATACAGTCACGTTGAGGATTAGGGCTTCAATATATGAATGGGGGATGGGGGGCAGGAACACAATTTGGTCCATAGCACCATGGAATTCTGCATTTTCAGCCAGCATCCTAGGTGAGTCTGAGGCAGGTAGTCCAAGAACCTGGCTTTGAGAGGTCTTGATTTAGAATCTTTTCCCACACATCCTTCCTAAAAGGAACACAAACTTAATTGTAACTGATTGCAATTCTAAAATATGTTCTATAACACTATATACATAACTGCAACTGTATGTCTGTGCTGGTAAGAATATTACATAACACCTAGTGCAAGCCCTCAGGTAGATGAGAAAACTGAAGCCTAAGACGCTGAGTAACTGAAAAATGTTTTCACTGAGTAGGACATTTAGATAACCTTTGAGAAGCACTGAGGTGTGGCAACATCTTTAAAAAGTTACTAAATAAGGCAAACACATTCCCAAACATTTACTTAAAAGAAACATTACAGTAGTAGAAACCGTTGCTAATTAAATGCAAATAGTTGGTTAATTTGCAGTGCAATTATCTCTTACTCAAAGAATTACATATGGAATATTGCATGCACCATTTCCTTCCTGAAGGAAAACAAATTCTCTTAAATCCACCATAAAATTTTTACAAAAATAAAACCCACAAATGGTCCAAACCTTTCGCCAATGGGCTAAAAGCCAGTTGACATTCTTCCATCCACACCACACAACCATCCACCTTAGATACTCTGCACAATGTGCTCATTATCACAAATGTCTGTGTCACCCAATTAACAATGTCATTGTATGTTTTCTTCTTCTCTCTGAATGTATTACCAAGCAAATAATTTAACACATGAATGCATCTTCTGTTATTTTTTCAGAAAAGACTGAATGTGCCTTGGTAGCCTTCAAAGCTAAGGAGCCCTGCACGTTGGAATGATGTTTGCAATTGGTCAGCCCAGCAGTGCCTGGCTGCCGTGAGTAATGAAAAGTATTTCTAGGCACTTAGCTTGCCTCCACAATGTGAAATCTAAAAATTTCTAGGAAGAAGTATATTTCTATGCAAAGAAGATGTGTGTTAATACCTATTTTTTAAAAATTCCAACCTAGTTTAAATGCACACAAAAGCTTTACTCAAAGGCGGATGGGGGGAATGAAAGGAATATACATTATCATCTTTTTCTCTCATATCATCCATGATTCTACAGCCCAAGAAAATCTGAGATAAATCTATGAAGCACATGAATTCCAACAAAAGCACAAATAATAATTCTTTTAACTTACGTCCTTCATCTACCACACCACTCAGATCCTATGTCTCTTTTCTCAATAGCCCCAGATGGCTCTTAGGCACCACAGTGGTCTTTTAAACCACCAAATGATTCTCAAAGTCAGATCCTTGACCACTGTTAGGCTCTACAAATGTTTGAAAATCAGCCCAGGAAGCTTGGCCTCAAAGGGGAAGATAGTCAGTCTTTATCACTGGTCTCTTTTTCTCTCCCCTCTCTCATTCACAGAGAAGAGTGAGCAGTTCTATCAATTTTCATTTTTTTCTGTGGCCTAGTTGCCTTTCAACACTCAATACCTGGTGACATTACAAAGCTCCAAATTATTGCACCACACACACACATCCTATTTTCTCTATTCAAAAATGCAATTTTCCCAACATTTTAATATCTCTGAAATCATGGTAGCCTTTTCGGGCAATTGAAAATTTACTACTTCCCTAATCCTTCCCCTATGAGATTAGAGCTGTTCCTTTTTTTCTCTCCTTCCCTTTCTGAACCCCTGGACTATAAACTTGGGAGTTGTATGCCAAACAAACACACTGCAGGGCCAGGTAGATTTCTTTGCACCATTGCTGGGCTCTGATGTCTGCCAGCTGAGGCTGTGTAACCATTAGAGACTCTTCTTTGTTTTAAGTTGAGTAAAGCAGAATCAGAAAACTTACCTGGCACTCAGAGGCCTTCTAAAGAGCTCTTTCAGTACATAGAAAATAAAGTGATAACAAAACCTTAGTTTACTTGGTATATTTTTCTTTTTTGATGATACCTAAAATAATGGCATGTCCTACATTTAATGGCATGTTATTTCTGATAAAATATAGGGGATAGTGGCAAACTTTGTGCCTGGCAAGTTGAATCCTTGGAAAGAGAGGAGCAAAGGATGTTTTGGCCCTCTTAAATGGGCTATGGCACACATAAAATATTTTTAAGATCATGAAATTAAAAATTTTCCTTGTATCTCTGCTGGTATAGTACCTGAGGGCTCCCACAGAAGCTATCACCACTTCTTGCCACTTCACTGGCCTTGATCTTATTTTTGGGGTATTGTCTCCATAGCTATTAATCCAATCATGCCATTTCCGTATTCATTAATGCAGCCCTCACAGAAAAGGAAACCTGTTTCTACTAGTGTAGCAGCTCTTCCATTGCTGATGCTGTCTTTTTTTCAGTTCTCTCTCTCACTCTCTTGATAAAACTGAACTTATCTCTTCAGAGCTAGGTTGGAGGACATTTAGAAGGGCATCATCTAGAGTCACACCGAAATATCTGTCAATTCTAAAAATCGACCTGCTTTTTAAGATAAAGGGCAGGCATCTATTTTAGCCCAGGATGAGCTCCTTGCCTTTTCTGAAAACATCTATCAAGATGAATCCTAGAGCCAGAGGGTCAGACCCTAAGTCTTTTCATCTGTCTTCCCAAAAGATGCGTGAGGTCCACAGGCTGAGATGCCTCCTTAACTACCTATCTCAGAAGTAGACAAGCGGATGGGTCTTACCCAGTATCTGCCACACACTGCCTCTCTGTCTTCTCCTCTAGGCTATAAGCTTCTGAAAGGCACAGTCTGTTGCTACTCATTTATAACCTTCATCAGTACTAGTAGATGTTACTAGTAAAGTCCTGGTACCCGGGTGACTATAAATATTGTCTACTGAGCATAATAATGAATGACTACAGTTAATGATCACTAAAGCATAGAATATTAGAGCTAGAAGTGATATTAAAGTTTGTTTAACACAAAAATCTTATGGAACACATCTGGAGACTATATTCAAAAGTTAGACAACTCTCTCATGATCACATAGCCAGTAAATGACAGAACCATGAAGACTCAGACTGGGTCTACTGATGACAGTTATTCAGTTCTTTCCCTTTTAAAACACTATGAACTGCTATATTGAACTTCACAATTTTAATAAGCTATTCTTATAAATAAGGGTATTAAATCAATACATGTATTACTCCCTCATCCTACAGTAACATGGACCAGGAGTTCAAAGACCCCCAAATTTTCTTTCTCCAACCATCAGAAGCAAATAATGAGTTTAAGTCTTTACAGACCTTTCATATTTACAACACTGTTATAACAAAGCAAGCAAGTAATTTTTTATAAGTAGATTTTGGTCCAAGCAGGAAACGGACAGGACACACAAAACTAGAGTGAGATTGCAATTTATCTCATTTGTCCCACACTTCTTAATTAGAGGGTTACAGTTATTAGCTCCAGCATGTCCAGCCAGAAGGAAACAAGGAATGAGATGACAATACCCAGGTACCATCCATTGTTAGAGACCCTTGACAGTTTGTCAATAGGATGTGGTGGCAGTAATTCTGGAACGAGGATGCTAAGTACCAGCTTTTGCAATAAATGTTTATAGAGCCTCAGTATCAACTTCTAAGTAGCATTGCCATCACTTTATTATAAGTGCAAATACAGGTAATGATAGCCACAATTTTCAGTCATTGTACAATTTAGAAAAAAAGAACTCTTCACTACATACAAGCACATTTCCTCCCTGAGGTTCCATACAGCAAAGAATTAAAATAAAACTGCTGACGGTTACCTATTCTATAACTGACTGCTTATTCACATAGTAGGAAACCTTCGAAATGTACCTCTGCTGTCTCTGCCCCATATTCACCTGATTCCTCCTTAAGGCACCAGTTGAATTTATCTGACAGTAGGTCTTGATTTGGTGAGGCGAGAGTAGGAAGGCTGAACATTATGTTGTTAATATTAAGTCCTAGCTGTCTCTCAAGCTGCATAAGACACTGATTTCCTTGCAAAATAAAATGCGCAAAGGCATATCAGGATCATTCATTTCAGCTTCATTACCGGTAATTGATCATATTGCCCAAAGGAAATCAGTCCATTTGTTTTTCATGAGCCAGACTGGACAGAGGTCACTATTCACATCTCTCCTCTGTAATGAACTAATTATCAAAACAATAGGCACTTAATGAAAAGCATGGTCAAGGACACATGTTTGTCCTCATTCTTTTGAACTTTCCAACTGTACAGATATATGGGACTCAGATCATTTTCTCTACTAAACCCTTGTTAAACAGAACTTGGTTTTTACCTTCATCCTAATTTTCCTCCCAAACTTGATCAGAAAATTCTTGATCTCACTCTCCGCAATACAACAGATGCCCACGCCAAACATTAAAAGAAGTAACCACCTCCTCAGAAATGTTCTAAGAGAGCCTCACTCTAATTGGTTTGCATGCCTTGCAAAGAAAACACCAGCACACATATAAACAGACTGACAGGTTGTCTGATTCCACTATGCCGCTTATGTCTCTGTGTTCAGTGAGCTTCCAGAACGTCCTCTGGCAATGCTCATTAGCAAAACACAGCTGATACCTCTCCAAAGGTAATTGGTTGGGGGTAGGTTGAGAGGAAAAGGGCATATCCTTTCTCTCCCTGAATTCGAAAGTCCAGAGACTATAAAATCCTATATATACCTCAACACTAAAATACCCAGAATCATTAAAAAGCAAACAAACAAAAAAACCCAGAAACTTCCCTCCACTAAGAAGTTAGCAATCTGGATCATACCCCTTCAGCTAAAGTTTCAGATCTCATTTCCTGCCTTGAACCCTGAGAAAGATAAGGGCCAACACATATTGGCACTATTCAAGGTACTGACTACAGATATTAACCCATAGTCGATGACCTTTTCTGACAGAATTTAATATACTGACTTCTTACAGACTATACATAGTCTTAACATACTATCTATTACCCTATCCCCAAAAGGTTGTGATTTGTTTAGTTACAAACACTTTAAAAGAAATCCAGTGTATATTGCAATATGTTCAGAAGTGGTGTATGGCACCAGGGAGTGTATAATTATTCCCTCCCAGCTATTCAGTTTTGCTGACAGCAGATAATAATTGTGCAGACCTACACCCTACATAACCCTAGGGAGCCTTTCAAAGCAACCAATTTTGAAAAAAAATTTTAATGAAAAATTTTCTGAAAATGGTAGCAGCCACAACCAAGCACAGAACACTTAAAATACAATTTGAGTTTTGTCAGGAAGGATGTGGAGATAGAGAAAAAGAAAAACATACATCTCTCCATATACGTACATATATATGAGATTTAAAAGATAATGTTGCAGGCTTCCCTGGTGGCGTAGTGGTTGAGAGTCCGCCTGCCGATGCAGGGGACACGGGTTCGTGCCCTGGTCCGGGAAGATCCCACATGCCGCGGAGCAACTAAGCCCGTGAGCCATGGCCACTGAGCCTGCGCGTCCGGAGCCTGTGCTCCGAGACGGGGAAGGCCACAAAAGTGAGAGGCCCGCGTACCACAAAAAAAAAAAAAAAAGACAATGTTGCGCATGGTGATTCTCTGAATTTCTAAAACTTTTATTTCCTTTTGTAGGAATATATTAAAGATCATAAAATGTCCTCTAGGAAGAGAGAGATAGCATGCATTAGACTGTCATCTACTTAGCTCGCCTCTTCCTCCTTCTCCCTCCCACACTGTGACTATCAAGGTTACAAACAAGTCCACAGAAATGTCAAGAAACAGGCTAGAAACCTGTACCACAAGTCCCCAGAGGTAAGCAGTAGACGCATCACTCACAGCTGTGACTTCTCACTCTGCTCTCCTTGCTAGGAAGCTTTGATAAACACTTAATTCTTACGTGCCCTAGTTTTATATTTTAAAAATAAATTTCCCCCATTTCACTTATAGAAAATAACAATCAACTTTTTAAAAAATCATCTAAGCTGTGACATAAAGATAACGGGAACTAATGACCTAAGAGCCGCGGCCTCAGAGAAAGTTCCTCGGCCCTATAAGAAGATGGCCGAAGAGGGAAAGAGAAAAAGAAGTAGTTTCTTATACAACTGGAAAGCAATCATAAGGGATCCATAAAGATGAATAAAATATGGCAGCGAAAAAACAAGTGCAGTGCATAAACTCCTTACGCAATAAGACAGTACGGACAAGATCCAAACCCCTCTACTAATCATCAGTCATATACATCTTTTTTTGAGTTTTTTTTAGAAAGAGATTTAATTAAGGTATGCAAATATTCTCATACTGATGTAGGTGACTGTATATACATCTTTATTCACTTTAGTGCCATGGCAATCTGCATTAGGTTTGTGACTTGCATAGGACTGCTTAGCGCCACTTTCTTCCTTCTGCGACACTCCCTCTAATGACCAAGCAGGATAGTCCAGAAAGAAAAGACTTCAAGGAAAAGCCATCATCTGAGTGCACTTATCAGGAGTCCAGATGAGAGGACTGTAGTGCCACTGAGGGAGAAGTCAAGCTAGTGGAAATACTTCATGTGTCGCAGAAAAGATGATTTGGAGTTTTACTGGCCCAGATAAAATTAGCTTATTTTATTATCTCTAATTTCCTTTAATTTCTCTGAACCCTGCAGGGTCTCTATAACTATATCCTCTTTTTGTTGCATGGCTCTTGTTCTGTTATCATTATTTTTATATTTCTGGCCTTAGGTGACTTTTGGAATGAAGCAAAGCATAAAATCATAAGAGTAATTTAAGTCATCAGCTTGAGTTAAGGAATCTCATAAACATAAAGTAAAAAGGTGAGTATCAATAAACCTAGGCTAAATATACTTACAGAAAAATGATCCCAACATATAGGTCTATGCTTCCTAGTGGATGGTGCAAAACATGGTGCATGACAGACTAGTCACCATTAATTATGTAATAATCTACAAGTACCATTTCATTAGGGAAGACACAGCTTACCCAGCACAATATTTTAAGATATCATGTGGATGTTTATAGAAACATAACCTAAAAATAATTACAATGTGCAAGGTCTTCTCATATGCTATTAATAAAAGCTATATGAACCTTCTTCATATGAACATATCTTACTCTAACTCTCAGTGAAGTCAAAGGCATTATGTTAAAGCACAGAGTCAAATCATTTGCATGATGTCCAACTACATGATGACTTGGGAGTCTGACTTTACCCAGGCGTGAGAATTCAGACGAATGGAGATTTGGCACCTCTACGTTCACGTCCAGAAACAATCCTGGTAGCAGGCTGCCTACAAGGAGGAATCTATGAGGGAAAGAAACCAGACCTCCTGAGTGAGGATAAGGCTGCCAGTAGAAATCTCCACAGAAATTTGCCAGATGGAGAAATCAATTATCAGAAGGCCAGAAGGATAGAAGAAACTGTCGGGGTCAAGAAATAACCAACTGGGAAGGGTCTGGGCAAGAAAGGGTTGACACTGAGAAGCAAGCAAATGCATCAATGTGAAAATAGGATAGATTCCAGAGAGAGGACACAAATGATGATCAATCCCTGAGGACATTCATTTTATTTGAGCTCTCTCTGGACTGACAATTATATATAGCAAAATGATATCTAGGCTTTTTTTTGTAAAAATCTAGAGAGCGGACAATTTGAGACTGAAGTCACAGGGAGTGAACGCTTGAAATACACAGTTATTCTGTATTGAAGTAACACACATTTTTCTATAGAGACCAGATACACAAGTGGCGAAGCTGACATTTTCTTTTGAAAATTAAAGAGTATGGTTTGCATTCTTACCTAGAAAGTGGGAGACCACCCCGAAGGCATTTGAAACAGTGGTATTCAAAAATCAGTGTCACTAAACTTTTCCACCAATTTCCCAATATGACCTCTCAGAGGTTGTTCAGAGTCAAGGAGTGTGGTCTCTCTCATGGCCTGGAAGAGGGCACAAGGGGTTCATGGGTCTCTGTTTCAGGATCACATGTGCCCTGAGGAAGGGGTGCAATTTTCTAGTTTTAACAAATGCTCTAAAAAAGCTGGCAGAGCTTTGGGGGCCACAAAGGGAAAACTGAGCCAGAGTCCAGGCAGAGAGAGGGGTTTGGCGGGAAGAGAGCAAGTGATCCAACTGGGATGGATAGGCCACAGGCAACAATTTCCCAGAAGAGCTAGCAGTAGCTGCAGAGCTGCATAATTCATGACTTGGGAAGGAAGCTATATTGGTGGGTACCATAATTTGGCATATTCTCATATGAAAACTGAAACTATGAGCAAGAGAGAGCTATTACAAACCACTGGAGACCGAACTGTCAAATGAGTGCTATATAGGAACACTGAAATTTCAATACTGATTGTTAATATTGCATGAGATATATTTTAATAGAGATTAGTAGCAAATTAGAGAAGCCACTTAACAATGCCTGTTTTACTTGTAACCTACAACAGCAATCATTAACAACAATTGTGATAACAATATACTCACTAAGAATTAAGAGCATTCAAATCTGGAAGAGACAAAGAAATGAAAAGAATAGTTTATAGAGTGTCTGAAAGCCTGAATAGGCACAGGTGTGATGACTGAAAGTCAGCTCTGTCTGAAGAAAGAATGGTTGATAGCTGCTGAGATGTCAAGGATATTTCAGAAATGTATACAAGATTCCTCAAAAGTTCTACTCATAAACACACCCCGTCACTACTCAGAACCTGCTGGATGCTAGACAGATGAAAGTGACAATCAAGCAAGAAATTATTCAGGATGAGACATTGACAGAGATCTGAAAAAAACCATTAGCTTTCAAAGACTGAATGCAGAAATATTTAGGAAGAAGGACTTTGGAGCAATCAGATATTAGTTCAAGTCCTGCCTCAGCCCTTTAGTAGCATGTTGCTTTGGGCAAGTCTCTTAATGTTGTACAATATTACAAGTTAAAAGAAACTGTGGAAATATTGAATACTTCTTTACATTTTAAAGATTATTAAAGAACCCAGAGTTTCAGCTGTTGTGTGTATCTATCAGTATTCACTGTATTAGAAATTTAAGCTGAGAATTAAAAAAATTATTTAGTCACTATTTGAATAAAATAACAATAAACCCATTATATGTTATAACACATTTTAATAAAAAATAAATATATTGGCCAAAAAATAGTGAGAATAATATCATGTTTTATATTTTGTAAATATCTTGAGTGTTCTGACTTAATAGAAGACAGCTGGATTCTTATATCTGCTTTTGCATTCAATAGGTTGCTTCTGAAAATGGAAGAAAGGGTGTCAACCTACTCCATAGATTTGAGAAATTCCTGAAACATAAAAATCAGATGTAATCTGATTAGAGAATAATACAGAATAGAGAAAACCACAGCATCAAACACTACTGCTTAGCTGGATTCTCCCTAAGGGAGCTCTGTCAAGTTCAAAGCCAGTGAGTACAATGACAGAAAGGAGCTACAATACATCATATGAGTAGATTAATTAAAGCACCATGTGTATTTAGAGTAGCTGGACCAGATAGCCCCTTCTCCTCCTTTGCATATAGAGGCTAGTGACTTTTCCCTCAGGATCATGCCCAGAGAACTTTTCTCCGAAGAAATTGGGTCATCTCCCAGAGAACAGTTCCACATGTGGGTGTTGAAGTCTGAGAGAGAGAAGAACATGGCTTAAGGTCATGTCAAATCTCTATAAGATATGGCAAGAAAGAATACACTGTTCTCAGAAATAAGATTCATTAAGATTCCTACTCCCAAAGTAAAGCCTTCTCTTGGCAATGGAGAACGTCACGGGACAGTATATGCTGTCCAACCACTCTGCCGTGCAGTGCCTACTGTCAGCAAACTGTGCATTTATTTATTTTTTATTTATGTATTTATTTTTGGCCATGCCGCATGCAGGATCTTAGTTCCCCAGCCAGGGATCAAACCCGGGGCCCTGGCAGTGAAAGCACAGAGTTCTAATCCTGGCCTGCCAGGGAATTCCCCACACTGTGCTTTTAGAGTTTGAACTTAGAATCTCACATTCAAGGGCTGTTGGGAACATAGACCTATAAAATTGCATAATGCCAAGCAAGCTAGCTCTACTAATTGCACAAGTCCTTTATTCATAAATCTAAACAGTCAAACAAGGTTCATTAGATATTGGAGGAATATTAAAAGCATGAAAATAAGGAATCAAAATAAAGAAATAAATTAACAACCTGGGATAAAACTGAGTCAAATCAGGGGGGAAAATAGTTCTTCATAAATATAGTGTCCTCAGAGAGATCCAAGAAGATATTATATCTATAAATCAAGAAGAGTCTTCTTCTGACTAGGAAGCAATTCAAGGGCAAAAAAGGTAAGATTTAGAAATTCTTTAACACAACTAATTAATTACAGACTAAATCAGTAGTGTTAAAGCTTTCTTGACGAATAAATACATTTAACATTATGACACATAGTGTATATGTATGTATATGTTATATGCATAAAGCTTCACTAAATAATAATTCCTCATACAGTCATTATTCTATGATAATTCTATTTATTTTGTAAAAAGGACTCATGATTTATTGATGTGTTGTGATCCAGGGTTTGAAAACAGTTGATTTAATGATAGAATACAACAAATTAACTGAAGGGAGTAATCTGTAGGATAAAAGTAAGAATATGTCAAAGAATGAAAAGCAAAGAAATGGATAAAAAGAGTAATAAGTAAGAGCCACAGATGAAAAATCAAAGAGGCACAACATCCATCTTTTTCTTTAAAAAAAAAAGAAAAGAAATATATATATACATACACACTTACATATGGTTAAAAAAATCCAAACAGTATAGAAGGAAAAAAATGAAAGATAATTTTTTTTCTCAATCCTTCATCCTTCCAGTCCCATTCACTACAGATAATCACTGTTACAGTTTTTACAGCTTTTTGGAGACTACTATTAAAATCTTAATGACCTCATACTTTGTTTATTAATTTTAGACAGTATTTATTAAATGAGAGGTTTAAAACACCTAAACTTCCTGCCAATTTTGTAAACTCATTATTTTCAATTCTTCTAGGTTTCTTATTTTATTATATATATATATAATTTATCACAATCTAAAAAAATTATTTGTCTTCATTACTTCCCCTCTCATCCTCCATTTTATAAAATTTGCTACATTATTATTGTTATTATATCATCAAGTTTTATAATATTTAAATTATCCTCTATAAGTTTATTTATTTTGTGTTTTGCCTATAGATTGATTCTAAAAACTAAAAAGCAGCAAACATGATTGAAATAACATAATACTTTCAATCATGCTTGCTAGTTTTTAGTCTGAAGTTGATAAACAAAGATATGGACAATTTTCAGATACCCTGCACGTTTATACATCATATGCTGATAACTTTAAAATACCTTTCCTATACCTGAACCTGCATTTTATACATTAGGTGATGAAGGCTGATTCTGAACCATTCCACAGATTAGGATAAAATTCTAGGTACCTGACAAGGTACCTAGAGTGCCAGAGTAGGACAGGGAAGACTTGGTTTTGTGACATTATATAAGGATAGGATTTCATCCAGACCCGTCTCTCAGGCAAAGCTTAGATGAGGGGGTAATGGTCTCCCACAAAGCCTCTGGATATTTGGGGTCTTCCAGCAGCTGGCTTACTCAAGCAGGACCACTGATTATATCCAGGAGACTCAACTACCTTACCCTTCTCCTCGTGTCATTCTTTTCTTCATTTTCATTGTGGGGCGACACCAGGAGGACACATACAATGGTGACAGCAAGGGCACAATAGGACAGGAGGCTTCAACTGCAGGGTACAGAAAAGTGCTGGGGGAAGAGTCAGGGAGAAACTCACAGAATATACCTCAGCCTAAGACACAGAAAATCCACCTTTCCCTCCCTCCCTGCTCCAGGCACCTAGCAGGTCCTGGAACAAAGGTTTAAAAACAGGTTTATCTGGTCTCTGACTGTGAAGAAATGAGAGGACAATCATGGACAGGAAGAGGAGATGTTTGTCTTGACTTCATCAATCCTAGAGGAAAACAAGATTGGCAGCAGCCAAAGAATCCCATAGCTTGTAAAAGATCTTAAGAGTCCTCTAGGTTTCCCTGATCCAAGAGGGGCAGGGAGTGCAGAAACCTTATTGGGAATTTTATCATTCTTTTTTAGTTTTATAAGAGGAGACATTCCTCCCCAAATAAGTGGGCCTACTGGTCTACTTTGGGGCATTTAAATTTCAAATACATTTTTAGTGAATATTATCTACTAATCTAGGCAACATCTCATAACACTTGACATGATTTCCCAATTGGGAAATTCTTCCTAAACTTAGAATATAAGTTAAATATTCATGTATACTATGTTCTTTCTATATTTTTTAAAAATTCTTTTTATTTCTTTTAAATATTTCTGTTTAATCCACGTAAATTCATTTTGACAATATATAAATATATATATGTAAATATATATACATATGTCACTTGACTTTTCTCCATATAACCAAATTTTCATGATGTCATTTATTGAACAATTTATATCTTTCTTGTTCTATTGTGGTAAAGTAGAGTTCCAATTTTTTAATGTATTTATGGAATTAGACTTTAATTAGTAATGAAAATACTCAAAGACTTTATTCATAGGACACACATGTTCATACCTTCCCAGGACCAAGATATATGAGAAGCAAAATAATTCACCAGAATGTTGCTAGGTGGTAATGAAGTCAGAATGAAAGATGATAAATGTTCTCAAGGATATTTCATCTAAGTCTTGATGAAAGATGATAAAATAACCTTACAACATAGCTCAACAGACCTTCATAGTGACTGAAATTATTTTGTTTCAGAGCCAATGTCTGTCTCCCCTGGATAGAAATGGATGCCCATCACAGTTTTTGTCTCTTAATAAACTTCCTCAATTTTAGATGTGTCAGTGCTATCGTCACTATGTTCTATGGGGTCTGTGTGTACTCTGTTAAGTCCCTTAGATCAGACAATATCTATTTCTCCTAGGGCCACTTCAATGAGCATTCTTATCAGTTCTAAGCATATAATCATATTCTTTTCAATTAACAATATTAACTTCCTTTTCAAAACTTATAATTGTATTTCTATTTCAGCACATATTTCATTGACTAGAAATTCTAGAACGGTATTTAAATTATAATAACGAGCACCCTCAACTTGCCCCAAATACATCTAATGGAAAAGTCACTAAAATTTTATTCTTGATAATTAATACATTTATTCCAAATTTACTTGCATTTTTAAAAAGTAATAATGGGTGTTAATTTTTGTAGTATCATCAGACTTAGTGATATGCTATAACCTTAATAGGTTTCCTAATATTAGACTATTTTTGCTTCTTAAATTAACTTTTTAGTTTTGAATCATTTTATTAAAGTGTGGTGAATAATTCTTTGCATGAATTGTTTTATTTCTCTTTGCCAGTATTTTATTTGGGATTTTGGCCTTTATTTCAGATGAGCACTTCCAGCCGTAAAAACAAAACAAAAAGAAAAAAACCTGTAACAGTGACAGTGGCATGTAGTATGTGTGCGTGCCTGTGTGTGTGTATATTATCTCAGTTAACAGGAAAAACATAGAGGAGACTTCAACCTGCTTCATTAGGTCAATTATGTCATCAATGACCTAAGCTCTTTCTATCTGTCTCTCCTCCACCATCTCTAACAGTCAAAGGTTTTTGTTTTTCACACTTGACACCTCATGTGTGCAAAATGTCTGCTGCAATCCAGACCATACTAACAAGTCTTCCTCTTCCATCTGATCCTAATACTAGGACTTCAATTTAGCTTTTCCCAGATGCTCTCTAGCAAAGCTCCTCTTAAGTTCCATTAGCTAGAACTGAGTCAGTCAGCCATACTCATGCTCTAAGAAGGGCTGGGAAAGTGAATTGCTGGCAAAGAGGAACATAATTGTCATCCTTAGTTTAGAGTTAAACCCATCATGATTAATCACCTTGGGCTGGGAAGATCTCAGCACACAGAAAATAAGGATTCTATTAGCAAGGAAAGAGATGGAATGAAGATGGTTCAAGGATAAAATTAATAACATGTCTGCCACCCTATCTATTCAATTTTTATTTGTAAGTCAGGTCCATAGTCTTTTTGTAATGAATTTATCATTTTCAGTAATCAAAATTAATGCTGGTTTCCTAAAATAGGATGCTCAGTATTCTAAATGTTCCATGTTCTGCAATGGTATGTACAAGGATGTCTTCAGAACTTGGGTTAAATCACCTGATTCCAGAAACTATTGTGGAGGGAATAATCTGACTTTTATTTTATACTATTCTGTTAAGATTATTGGTCTATCTAATCTTTGATTTCTGCTAGAGTAAACTTTGATAATTGGTATGTTTTCAGAACTGTTTCATTTATGTTTTCAAATATTATAGCTTGGAGTTTAAAATGATATTACTGAAAAAAATTTAATATCTCATTTATAATATCTGTATGCTCCCTCTAATTTTCAACATTGGCTTTATCTTTTATCCTTATTGATTTTTAATAGAACAAGTTCCTGAATGTACTGTTATTTTCTAAAGAACAAGTTCTTGAATGTTTTGTATTTCTTTTTAATAATTTATTGATTTCTGCCTTGAGTTTCATTATTTTTACTAATTTCTTTAGGCTTATTTTATTTTACTCTTTCTCAATTTGTGATTTAAATCCTTAATTAATTTATATTACTAATTCCTATTTAACATTGAAAGGACATAAAACTAAGATTTTTCCCTTACATTTTATTTTGGCTACACAGCTTAAATTAAAATACCTCTAGTTCCCATTTTCCTTACTTAGGGAATAGCTTTTTAATTTTGAAGAATTTATTTTTTTCTCTAAAAAAAGTCATTATTTCTAATCTGTTTGTCATACTTAACATTCATTTGATAAATATTTGTTACCAAAGAATGTACTCTACAAATTTCAATGAAGTTTGAGAAATTAGTAAATCACTATTTCTTTATTCTTTAAAAAAGAGTACAGGCTTTGAAAGGTACAAAGTTCAATTTTATGTTCATTATTTTTTTTTAAGAGATACTAGTTTATTTTTTTATTTTCTGGCCACACCACACAGCTTGCGGGATCTTAGTTCCTGGACTAGGGATGGAACCCGTGCCCCCTGCAGCGGAAGCTTGGAGTCCTAACCACTGGACTGCCAGAGAATTCCCTATGTATATTATCTTAACCTGGTTAATTTATCCTAGTTGTGTCTATTTTATTTTACTTAATCTTTTATTGGTTAAATTGAATATTAAATTCTTCTAAAGCATTTATTTTTATCAAATTTTTTTGTATATCTAATAGTAATTACCTCATTTATTTTTCTGTTATTATAGTTTCACCAACTTGAAACCATAAAATACCTAGAAGAAAACATAGGTGAAACACTCTTTGTCCTAAATTGTAGCAATATTTTTTTTTTGCATCTGTCCCCTAAAGCAAAGAAAATAAAAGCAAAAATAAACAAACAGGACCCAATTAAACTTAAAAACTTTTGCACAGCAAAGGAAACCATTGACAAAACAAAAAGACAACCCACTGAATGGAAGAAAATATTTGCAAATGATACGACCAATAAGGGTTAATATCCAAAATATATAAACAGCTCATACAACTCAATATCAACAAACAAACAAACAACCCAATTAAAAAATGGGAAGAAGCTCTGAAGAGACATATTTTCCAAAGATGACATGCAGATGGCCAACAGGCACATGAAAGGATGCTCAACATTGCTAATCATCAGGGAAATGCAAATCAAAACCACAATGAGATATCACGTCACACCTATCAGAATGGTTATCATCAAAAAGAACACAAATAACAAATGTTGGCAAGGATGTAGAGAAAAGGGAATCCTTGTACACTGATGGTGGTAATGTAAATTAGTGCAGCCACTATGGAAAACTGTATGGAGGTTCCTCAGAAAGCTAAAAATAGAACTACCATATGATCCAGCAATTCCAATCCTGGGTATTTATCTGGAAAAAATGAAAACACTAATTTAAGAAGATACTTACACCCCAATGTTCATAGTAGTACTATGTATAATAGCCATGACATGGAAGCAACCCAAGTGCCCATCAACAGACAAATGGATAAAGAAGGTGGAGCACTCCATCATATATATATATATATATATATATATATACTACACATACATACATACACACACACTATATATATATGGAGTACATATATATATATATATACACACATACTATATATATATGGAGTACATATATATATATATGTGTGTGTGTGTATATATATATATATATGGATGGATGGATGGATGGAATACTACTCAGCCATAAAAAAGAATGAAATTCTGCCATTTGCAGCAACATGGATGGACTTGGAGGGTATTATGCTAAGTGAAATAAGTCAGACAGAGGAAGACAAATACTGTGTCATAACACTTATATGTGGACTCTAAAAAATACAAACTAGTGAATATAGCTTCACTGAAATTGTAATTTTTCTTTAAATCAAAGCAAAATAAATTCTGCTTGGAAAATAAATTTGTCTGAAATTAATTTAGCCACCTCTGTTCTCTTTCTGTTTGTATGTGTTAAGATATTACCCTAACCATTGATTCTTTTTAAAATTCTCTGTCCTTGGACAAGTAGGAAAGAGTCACACTTTAGCTTTTAACCAAATGTATGTGTCTCATTCTAATTGAGGAGTTTAACTTATTTATTTTTATTGCCAGAACTATTCTATTTAGTCTTCCATTATATAGTTCTATGCTGTTTTTAAATGCTTACTTTGATTTATAACTTTTAATTTTTTTAATATTCTCCAGTAATCTGTGAAGTGGACTAAGTTAAATATTTTAACTCCACTAATGGTTATCTTTAAATATTCAAACTATAGATCCAAAATTTGCAATAATCAAAAGACACTGTGTAGGGCTTCCCTGGTGGCGCAGTGGTTGAGAGTCCGCCTGCCGATGCAGGGGACATGGGTTCGTGCCCCGGTCCGGGAAGATCCCACATGCTGCGGAGTGGCTGGGCCCGTGAGCCATGGCCGCTGAGGCTGTGCATCTGGAGCCTGTGCTCCGCAACGGGTGAGGCCTCAACAGTGAGAGGCCCACGTACCACAAAAAAGAAAAGAAAAAAAAAAAGACACTGTGTAGCTTTTGACACTCCACCACGCAAGACAAGGAATTAAAGACCTCTCTTTATCCTCTACTCTCTCCATTGAGGTCTGAGTTAATTTAATATCTTGATTTAATCTATTTTCAATTAAATTATTACATTTACATTGTCCACAGCACTTTAAAAATGGTTTAACTTTTCCATTGAACTTTATTATCAAATTTTAAAAATTCATTATTTTTTAGATTTAAGTGTTTAATTGACCCTTAACTCAAATTTATGTCCTTTTTTTTAAAACAAAAAGATTTCCTCATTTTTAACATCTCAATTTTAGGTCATCTCAATTGGCAGAAGTGTTCCTTAAAGTGATTACATTTTTCAAAGCAGTTATTTCTATTTATCTTTCCAAAATTTTTACTAGTGAATAGCTAGATTAACATATCTCCTCAACAATTTTGTGAATTACAACGAGCCCTATCCAAGCTAATCTGTTTGTTTTTTCATTTCAGTAATTATCACAAGTTGTCCCCATATTCTGGCAATAGATTGACTATAAATCTTGGCTTTCACTGTTATGAATTGGCTTTTTTCCCCACTATTTCCTAATGGGAATTTTAATGGTAATTCAGGGACTGCTCACAGCATGTCACTTCACCTCAAAACTTGAATATTCGCTTCTTACTTGACAATTGATCCTGTTACTGAACATTCACTTTTTTCTTTTGAAAATAAGCCTCAGAAAAAGAAGTAATATAAAAAGCAAATAAGAAATACCAAGCAAAGGAAATCAAAACTCAGAATCTAGATGGCAGTTCAAATATTGAAAAATAAGAAGAGGAAGGAGTAGAGGGTGTGAATGTGATGAGCACAGGAGGGAAGGACACTGGTAAAATTACCAGTTTGTTGGCTTGAAAATGTTTAATTTGCACTAGAACAAATTAACATTTCTAAACAAAACTGCCCACTTCCAAATCTCACCCACTCAGTCCAAATTCCGACCCCCACTATTTCAAAGCTCTGATTAGTGAGTGTAATCATAAGAACATGTACAACTTTCTCTAACCTCATTTCAGAAGTTAACAAAAACCCACTTGGTCACTAGTAGAAATGTGATGTCCTTCTCTTATGGTCTAATAGAGCTTAAGCTTGCTGGTTGCCAGAGTCTATTTAATATATTTTCCTAAGCAGTGTGGATAATAAGATAAGATATTCAGGGAAATTAAAATGTTAATTATGTGTACAGCTTGGTAAATATGCTCAGTGATTTGAACTGATTCATTATATGAGCTTAAATTATTATTGCAAGGGTGAATGTCAACCATTCATGATACATACCTTCATCATCAAAATACTGACAACCAAATTCAACCATGTACTTTCCAAAAATCAACTACTATAAAATTCTTCTCAGTTTGTTCCTAAATAATTTCATTAGAGTTCTGACACTGTGAGCATTCTCCAAAATATGTGTGCCCAATTTCTCTTTTATCTAAAAAACTCAAGAGAAACCTCAAGTAATGTAACGTTTGAGCTTAGTGACTAAGTATTTGCCCAAGGTCATACAGCTAATAAGTGGCAAAAATAAAACTTCCAAATGAATCTAACTGATACCAAAACCTATTTTCTTTCTGTTATTATTTTGACTACCTGTTATATAAATAATAGCTACCAAGCACTGAGTTTTCACTGTACTTTATCCATATGATCATGATTACTTTTCACCACAACCCTTCTAGACAGATTTAGTTTTCCCATTTTGCAGAAAGGAAACTGAGGCTCAGAAAATTTTAAATGTATTGTATTAGCAACTCACAAACAAACAAAAAATATATATTACTTCAAATCACTATATCCGTGACTTGGCCAGACATTGTGTGAAATCTGCCTTCAAATAACTTTGAAGGTATTTGTTTGGAGAATTATTGTTTCGAGAATTTGGTACACAAAAAATCAAGTCAGAATTCTTATTTCAGAAGGCAAAATAAAGCAAAGAGAGCTCACTTGGTCACAGGGATCAAGCCAGGATGGGCACAAAAAGATTCTTATGCGAAGTATTCTGGTGTTGTTCTCTCATGTGGCAGTCAGGGTAGGACCCAAAAGCACGCCAGCATTTCCCACTTATAAATACTGTAAACCACTCTTCTCTACATGGTTATCTTCTCAGCTGCCCTCAGCATTTTGGGAAATGAAAGGTCCCAATGAGCCAGTTACCATTTTGCTCAGGGTTAAGTGTACACTCCTTACACCCTATATGCTTGTCCACTGCTATGTACCAACTTTCCTTGTGTGAAACATAAATAACGTCCATGATTCAATTAAAGAGCAGCCAGTAAAAGAGAATATAGGATTAAATGCATACCATTAGGGGGAAATGGTACCACTACACCTTTTACTGGGTATTAGGGAAAATAACAATGCTAGCCTAAATAAGGGGTGAAATATGTTTGGTTTTTCTAAAAGATATATGTTCTGAGTACATATACATACATGTTTTATGAGCACCACCTCTACTTTAAACCCTTTTAATAATGAAGACGTTTTAAGAGAATAAGCAATTTATTAAACATCTGAGTTTACCAACTGGCACCTAGACTTCCTACTTTTTATTTTTATTTTTTTTTTTTTTTTTTATTTTTTGCAGTACGCGGGTCTCTCACTGTTGTGGCCTCTCCCGTTGCGGAGCACAGGCTCCGGATGCGCAGGCTCAGCGGCCATGGCTTACGGGCCCAGCCGCTCCACGGCATGTGGGATCCTCCCAGACCGAGGCACAAACCCGTGTCCCCTGAATCAGCAGGCGGACTCTCAACCACTGCCCTACCAGGGAAGCCCTAGAAAGGTCAGGATTTTGACCTCTCAATTTCCTGGTAGCAATGGAAAAAAAAATTATAAACAAATTCGTGCCTACCCCACAAAGCTGTTGTGGTAATCAAAAGAGACCACGTGAAGCACACCTAAAGATGTGAGCACAACCTTATTTATGGCGCTTAAAACTTGAAACCAACCAAAATATTCAATAAAAGGTAAATGGTTTTCTAAATGTTAATACATTCATGTGATGGATGATGTTTATTAAGAGACTGTAATTATACTAAATAAATATTATATAATATTATTTTAAAGGATAAAATATTATCTAATTAGGTAAAAAATATATATTTTTTAAAAATCCTGAATGAAAGCACACCATAATGTTAACAATAGCTATCAGTGGGTAGTATTGATAATAGCTGAGTTAAAACATAATAATTTTTAAATAAAGTTGGGAAAATAAATAATAAATAAGTAAAAGTCACATGTAACAGAAAATAATAATTTTCTTTCTTTTACTTTTCCAAAATAAATACATATTTTTATAATTGTAAAAGTTTTAAAAATATGTGCAAAATACTTTGTACACCATAATATGCTACCAAAATATATGCTAATTACTTGAATAAATATTAAGATAAATAAGAAAGTCTATTTTCTGTAGTTTGTTTCATTTCCAAATATAAATTCAAGTTTCTTAAGAATCTAGGATGAATCAAAGAATAATTATTCTAATATTATAATTTGAGATATGCTAGATAATTATCAAGCATAAGGTAAATATAATATGAGTCTAGTTCATTTAATGAACTCAGATACTAGCATACAATTCTGGTGATAAAATCAGAGAGTTCAAAATAAAGGCTACCTAAACATGAATTTGTTTATATAAGTGTGGTATTAAATATCATTTAGTTAGCTTTATTTTCTTAAAGAAGATCTGTTACAGCTGTATTTTCTTAAAGAAAACACTATACACTTTAAAGAAATCTTCATTAGATAACATTAGTGTTGAAGTTTTTGAAATAGGACTCAAAGTAACTAAAATATTAGTAAGAAATTGGGACCATATGATTATTTTAAATAATAAAATAGAGAGTTACAAAATATTATTTATCTAGATGTATATCAAAAATTTTGGTTCATCAGATGAATAAATTTAAAACTAGCTAAAATTAAGAGAATACTCAAACTTTATTTACAATATTTATTCAATGAGCCACTACTTGTAATGGGAGTCAGAGGAGTCAAAACTCTGAGAGGTAATTCTTGACCTCATTTTTAAAAATTTGACCACATATTTATATAATTAGAGTTTAAGTTTTCTAGAATAAATATTTAAAATATCATAGTTACATAATGAAACAATTTATAGACTAATAAGGCACCAAAATTATCTGTGTGTGCGCACATATTTGATTTTTTTAATTATAAATAAAAGGAAACATGTTTCAAGTACCTCTTCCATTAGTCAAGCTGAGATAAGAAAGTAATTTGAATAACCTTGAGATGTGTTTCTTATTCCTCTTCATCAGAAAGGAATGTGAGCCTTGTCCAAGGTCATAAACCCAGTAAATGTCAGTCTGTGTGCAGTCAAAAGCCAACTCACTTTCTACTACATCACATACTTAGTGAAATTACTGCAAAAAATATGGAATAATCACCGTTAGGATATACCCCCAAAAGGAAATTCCTTATAGAGAAATAAAGCAATAAAGTAATAATGGAAACTATCATATCAACAATCCTGAGATACCAGTTTCCTCACATTTAAGCATCTCTAAACTGGAGATGCATCTTAAAGTTGATAAAGCATTTATCAATCAAGGACATCTTATAACTGTACATCCAAAATTTTCTGGAGTGCAAGATAAATATTTGTTTACCCTTGATACTTATACAGTGCAATCTTGTTCACTGTGAGTCCACTAACATGCATGTGTTCGCACAAGAAAAACAAGATCCAGACTCAACCACCAGAACACAGGAACCAGTCCCCTACACCAGGAAGCCTACACAATCCACTGAAACAACCTTACCCACTGGAGGCAGACACTGAAAACAATGGGAATTATAAACCTGCAGCCTGTGAAAAGGAGATGCCAAACACAGTAAGTAAAACAAAATGAGAAGACAGAGAAATACACAGCAAATGAAGGAGCAAGGTAAACACCCACCAGACTAAACAAATGAAGAGGAAACAGGCAGTCTACCTGAAAAAGAATTCAGAGTAATGATAGTAAAGATGATCCAAAATCTTGGAAATAGAATGGAGAAAATACAAGAAACGTTTAATTAGGACCTAAAAAAACTAAAGAGCAAACAAACAATGATGAACAGCACAATAAATGAAATTAAAAATTCTCTAGAAGGAATCAATAGCAGAATAACTGGGCAGAAGAACGGAAAAGTGACCTGGAAGATAAAAGAGTGGAAATAACTACTGCAGAGCAGAATAAAGAAAAAAGAATGAAAAGAATTGAGAACAGTCTCAGACCTCTGGGACAATATTAAATGCACCAACATTAGAATTATAGGGGTCTCAGAGAAAGAAGAGAAAAGGAAAGGGACTGAGAAAATACTTGAGGAGATTATAGTTGAAAACTTCCCTAATATAGGAAAGGAAATAGTTAATCAAGTCCAGGAAGCACAGAGAGTACCATACAGGATAAATCCAAAGAGAAACAAGCAAAGATACATAATAATAAAACTATCAAAAATTAAATACAAGGAAAAAATATAAAAAGCAGCAAGTGAAAAGTTTAGCAGAAGGAAAGAAGTCATAAAGATCAGATCAGAAATAAATGAAAAGAAAAAGAAATGAAGGAAACAATAGCAAAGGTCAATAAAACTAAAAGCTAGTTCTTTGAGAAGATAAACAAAGTTGATAAACCATTAGCCAGACTCATAAAGAAAAAAAAGGGAGAAGACTCAAATCAATAGAATTAGAAATGAAAAAGGAGAAGTAACAACTGAAACTGTAGAAATACAAAGGATCATGAGAGATTACTACAAGCAATTATATGTCAACAAAATGGAAAAAATAGACAAATTCTTAGAAAAGCACAACCTTCCAAGACTGAACCAGGAAGAAACAGAAAATATAAACAGACCAGTCACAAGCACAGAAATTGAAACTGTGATTAAAAATCTTCCAACAAACAAAAGCCCAGGACCAGATGGCTTCACAGGTGAATTCTATCAAACATTTAGAGAAGAGCTAACACCTATCTTTCTCCAACTCTTGCAAAATATAGCAGAGGGAGAACACACCCAAACTCATCCTACAAGTCTACCATCACCCTGATACAAAAACCAGATAAAGAAGTCACAGAAAAAGAAAACTACAGGTCAATCTCACTGATCAACATAGATGCAAAAATCCTCGAGAAAATACTAGCAAACAGAATCCAACAGCACATGAAAAGGATCATACACCATGATCAAGTGGGGTTTATTCCAGGAATGCAAGGATTCTTCAATATGCGCAAATCAATCAAAGTAATATATCATGTTAACAAATCGAAGGAGAAAAACCATAGATCATCTCAACAGATGCAGAAAAAGCTTTTGACAAAATTCAACACCGATTTATGATAAAAACCCTCCAGAAAGTGGGCATAGACGGAACTTACCCCAACATAATAAAGGCCACATATGACAAACCCACAGCCAACATCACTCTCTGTGGTGAAAAATTGAAACTATTTCCACTAAGCTCAGGAACAAGACAAAGTTGCCCACTCTCACCACTACTATTCAACATAGTTTTGGAAGTTTTAGCCACAGCAATCAGAGAAGAACAAGAAATAAAAGGAATCCAAATCAGTAAAGCATAAGTAAAACTGTCACTGTTTGCAGATGACATGATACTATACATAGAGAATCCTAAAGATGCTACCAGAAAACTACTAGAGCTAATCAATGAATTTGGTAAAGTAGCAGGATACAAAATAGATGCAGAGAAATCTCTTGCATTCCTATATACTAATGATGAAAAATCTGAGGGAGAAATTAAGGAAACACTCCCATTTACCATTGCAACAAAAAGAATAAAATACCTAGGAATAAACCTACCTAAAGAGACATCAGGCCTGTATGCAGAAAACTATAAGACACTGATGAAAGAAATTAAAGATGATACAAACAGACGGAGAGGTATACCATGTTCTTGGATTGGAAGAATCAGCATGTGAAAATGACCCAAAGCCATCTACAGATTCAGTGCAATCCCTATTAAACTATCAATGGCATTTTTCACAGAAGTAGAACAAAAAAGTGCACAATTTGTATGGAAACACAAAAGATCCTGAATAGCCAAAGCAATCTTGAGAAAAAGAAATGGAGCTGGAGGAATCAGGCTCCTGGACTTCAGACTATACTAGAAAGCTACAGTAATCAAGACAGTATACTACTGGCAAAAAACAGAAATATAGATCAATGGAACAGGATAGAAAGCCCAGAGATAAACCCACACACATATGGTCACCTTATCTTTGACAAAGGAGGCAAGAATGTACAATGCAGAAAAGACATCCTCTTCAGTAAGTGGTGCTGGGAAAACTGGACAGCTACATGTTAAAGAATGAAATTAGAACACTCCCTAACACCATACACAAAAATAAACTCAAAATGGATTAAAAACCTAAATGTAAGGCCAGACACCATCAAACTCTTAGAGGAAAACAGAGGCAGAACACTCTATGACATAAATCACAGCAAGATCTTTTTTGACCCACCTCCTAGAGAAATGGAAAAAAAAACAAAAATAAACAAATGGGACCTCATGAAACTTAAAAGCTTTTGCACAGCAAACAAACCATAAAAAAGACAAAAAGACAACCCTCAGAACAGAAAAAAATATTTGCAAACGAAGCAACTGACAAGGGATTAATCTCCAAAATTTATAAGCAGCTCATGCATCTCAATATCAAAAAAGCAAACAACCCAATCCAAAAATGGGCAGAAGACCTAAATAGACACTTCTCCAGAGAAGATATACAGATTGCCAACAAACACATGAAAGGATGCTCAACATCACTAATCAGTACAGAAATGCAAATCAAAACTACAATGAGGTATCACACCAATCAGAATGGCCATCAACAAAAAATCTACAAACAATACATGCTGGAGAGGGTGGGAGAAAAGGGGACCCTCTTGCACTGTTGGTGGGAATGTAAATTGATACAGCCTCTATGGAGTACAATATGGAGGTTCCTTAAAAAACTAAAATTAGAACTACCATACGACCCAGCAATCCCACTACTGCACATATACCCTGAAAATACCATAATTCAGAAAGAGTCATGTACCACAATGTTCACGGCATCACTATTTACAATAGCCAGGACGTGGAAGCAACCTAAGTGTCCATTAACAGATGAATGGATAAAGAAGATGTGGCACATATATACAATGGAACATTACTCAGCCATAAAAAGAAACAAAACTGAGTTATTTGTAGTGAGGTGGATGGATCTAGAGTCTGTCATAGAGAGTGAAGTAAGTCAGAAAGAGAAAAATAAATACCATATGCTAACACATATATATGGAATCTAACAACAACAACAAAAAAAATGGTTCTGATGAACCTAGGGGCAGGACAGGAATAAAGACACATAGGTAGAGGATGGACTTGAGGGCACAGGGAGTGGGAAGGGTAAGCTGGGACAAAGCGAGAGAGTGGCATGGACATATATACACTACCAAATGTAAAATAGATAGCTAGTGTGAAGCAGCCGCATAGCACAGGGAGATCAGCTAGGGCGGTGCTTTGTGACCACCTAGAGGAGTGGGATAGGGAGGGTGGGACGGAGATACAAGAGGGAGGAGATATAGGGATAGATGTATATGTACAGCTGATTCACTTTGTTATAAAGCAGAAACTAACACACCACTGTAAAGCAATTATACTCCAATAAAGATGTTAAAAAAAAATGCGTGTGTTTGAAAGGCAAATTACTATTAACACTTCTAAATGCTTCTCTCAAATTCTTTTAATGCTTGTTTTAACAGTTTGTGACCCACATTTTAAGTATCACTGTTAGAGTCAATGAAATATTGTAATAACTAAAGTTTATTGCATATAATTTTGAATCCCTTTTAATCAATATTTTATTATGTATCATCTTGAATCACGATTATCAATATATTTTCTTATACTGGGACAAGTAGTAAAATTGGCTTATTTCACTTCCTTTGCCACAAATAAATTAAATGCCTGAGGGCAGGGATCAAGAAGAAGGAGAAAGAATATTGGATAATCCACCAGTTTGAAACATGGTTCATGAACTATCAAGAATTAGCCATGTCAGCCAAATTAAATATTTCTTGCTCCCAAGTGTAGGCATTTAGTACCTCCTGCTATTCGGGGTTACTTTGGTCCTTGAGTTATCTTGCCACTGGTGGATCACTTGCTCTTGTTCTGCAGTAAAACTTGTGTGTGAAAAATGATTTAGTCACTCATTAAAAATAAACCGTAACTGATGTTTACTTCCTAATGGTAAAACTGAGTAACTTATGCCATAAAAAACAAAATATGCCTTATCTCACTCTGTGCTAAACAACCCCATATATAATGAAAGATCCTGAAAATAAAAAGTAAAATATCATAAATCAGTCAGGAAATGTACTTAGGAAATGAGGGGGAAAGTGGATTAATCCCATAAACATAGGCAAAACCCAAGCCTGTCATTAGTTGTAAGATCTTTCAGTTTAAATTATTATTCCTCTACTATGCATTTTTACTATGACAACTTCTTATAAATATTGTGTTTTGTAAAATTCCTTTGTATGCAGAGACCTTCAAAATACTGGACAGGTTTTCTCCATTGAAATGGTTCAGGATTTGGAACTGATGTAAATGGAGATTTAACTGCTTTCTCAAAGGGAACAGTCTTAGTCACTGCTGTATCCCCTGGGGTACAATTTAGATGCTCAATCCATATTTGTTGACTTCCAAATGAATTACAAAAAGAGGTGTCTTCAAAGAAGGAAAAGAGTGCACCACACCCTGATTGCTCTGTCTCTAGAAAAGTGTGGCTTGTGCCAATAGCAAGGAAAGAAATGTATTCACCCTTTCTAATTCAGGTGACCTCAACAGGAAAGAGCAAATGGAAATCCAATTCTGGCAACCTGATCAAAACAAAGGTGGGTTTCCCCATAACGTGTCTCTCACCATATCAGGCACCAAGGCTGAATAATAAATTCTTCTACTTGTTAGAAAAGACATACATTGAGTGACCTGACTGGCTAGTGGGAATCCCAGCTATATCCACAACATAGTATAACTCACAACTAGGAATGTGCTGTAGAGGCTCATTATTTAATTAAGAGTAGGAATTACAAGAGCACTAAATGCAATGAAGCAGCACAATTTGCAAGGGCTCTGAATTTATGGTTTTCATTAATTAACATAAAGTAGTGTGGGCAAGTGAAATCAAGTGATCTGCTCAGCTATTAGAATTTTGAGAGTTAATTAATATAACAGCACAGATCATTGAGCTTAGAAATTATGAGTAATATATAGAATTTTAAGGAGTATCATCATGTTTTATAATTACAAGATACTCCTCTGCTCCTTCAAATTGTATTCTTTTGAAGCTTGGTCCCTTAACTCAATTCAAGATCAGATATGGCTAAACCCATATGAAGGGAAAACAATTGGAAAATTTGTGAATTCAACTCTGCAAACTCTTCTCATAAATGATTTATTTACATAATCACCTGTGATGATTACAGACCATTAGTGACCATTAATAAATAAAACGATTTGCATTTCACAAATGTATTTGAATTTCAGACTTCTTAAATTTCTCACTAGGGAAAGAAACAAAAATAACTGTTCCTATGACCCCAGCTTAAAAAGCAGTGGAGCAAATTCTCATTTCTCCTCTGGAATGGAGGTAAACATGAGGAAAATTGGAGGCTGTGCAAAGTGCCACCACTGCCATCCTATACATTCTGCATACCTGTGCTCCTCATTGGCTTCGTAATCGAAGCGCTCTAGAGCAGCAGTCCCCAACATTTTTGGCACCAAGGACCGGTTTCGTGGAAGACAATTTTTCCACGGATGAGGGTGGGGGGAGATGGTTCAGGCAGTAATGTGAGCGATGGGGAGCGATGGGAAGCGGCACACCTCCTGCTGTGCATCCAGCTTCCTAACAAGCCACGGACCGGTACCTGCTCTAGTGGCTGGGGACCCCTGCTCTAGAGCACCGAGAGCTATTGTTTCTCTTCAGCTGAGCAAAGATCTGTGTAAATAAAAGTTGAGTCTTGCCATTGCCATTGAATTCAACTTGTTAAAAATAACAATAGACATGCATTGTAACCAGAATAGCATTTTCTATGATGTCTTTATAGATTCCTATTGTATCTTAGTACACTTTATAGTCAGGACATCAATGGTCTAAAAATCATCTTATCTGTATAAGCACAGATTTATGCATTTATTTCACAGTTACAATAATCATCATCTACTGAGTACCTAAAATGTGTCACATGCTTTACTCTTGCTTTATATAGATTATCTTATCATTGCTGAAAAGAATCTTGAAAAGTAGGTCCTTGGGCTTCTCTAGTGGCGCAGTGGTTGAGAATCTGCCTGCCAATGCAGGGGACACGGGTTCGAGCCCTGGTCTGGGAAGGTCCCACATGCCACGGAGCAACTAGGCCCCACACTACTGAGCCTGCGCGTCTGGAGCTTGTGCTCCGCAACAAGAGAGGCCGTGACAGTGAGAGGCCCATGCACCGCGATGAAGAGTGGCCCCTGCTCGCCGCAGCTAGAGAAAGCCCTCGCACAGAAACAAAGACCCAGCACAGCCAAAAATAAATTAATTAAATTTAAAAAAAAAAGGAAAGAAACTTGTTTAAAAAAAAAAAGTAGGTCCTCATTTTATAAAAAGAGAAACTGTTATGGGCTAAATTGTGTCCCCCACACACACCCAAATTCATATGCTGAAGTCCTAATCCCCAGTGCCTTAAAATGTGACTGTATTTGAAGATAGGACCTTTAAAGGGGTGATTAAGGTAAAATGAGGCTATATGGTGGGCCCTACGCCAATATGACCAGTGTCAATTTCAAGAAGAGGAAATTAGGGCACAGACAATATGCAAACCGTGGGGTAACCACATGAGGACACAGTGAAAGGCTGGCCATCTGCAAGTCAAGGAGAGAAACCTCAGAAGAAACCAAACCTATGGACACCTGATCTTGGACTTCCCACCTCTAGAACTGTGAGACAATAATTTTCTGCTGTTTAAGCCACCCAGTCTGTGGTGTTTTGTCATGGCAGCCCTAGTTAACTAATACAGAAACAATGTTGATGTAGTAACTCTCAATTCTAATAGCCAATTATTTCACTTAAACTCACTTACCAACATTACTAATGTGTAAAACATCTGGGAAATGGGTGAGAAAGATGTAAACTCATTCTTTTCTGCTCAAAGAACATGCTTTTTCCACCCCTCCAGTGATTTAAAAAAAAAAAAAAAAGTTGTCAAAAGAAAACTTGCACAAAAGCAAGATATTAAAACAGATAAAAATAATTCTATTTCGAATGAAGCATCACCCCACTGACTGGGTCATTCCCTTGACACTCCCCATACCGAACCTCTCTCCTGGTGTAACTTAAGGAGGGACGCCATTGGGCAATCACTGCAGCATATCATGTTGCCGATTTTAAGGTTTATCTCATTCTCAGATTTGTGCTTTCAAGTATTAAAGATTTTCTGTAACAATCTGTATTTTTTTCCCAATCAATAACAATATAAGTAGAAACTTATCAATATATCCAAGAACTTTCTAAGAATAAGAACAGTACATACTCCTGTTAAGGAGTGAGTTCCCTGTTCAAGCATAGCTGGAATGACAGAGCACCTGGCAAAGTGGTTGATGAGGGCATTAAGGTCTCATGTATGCTAGGGACTAAAAACTGAATTTGCAGAATTTTTTGGTATTACAGAGTCACTTCCAAAGATGAAAAAGGATTCAACAGAGAAGATAGCTGCTTGGTACTAAGCGACACTGATTATGCATCTTGATTCATTTTACTCAAAGCTAAAATTGTCTATTTGGGAAGATATTCCTTACAGCTAGCAAAAGGCAGCAGAAAGCCCTCACAATTAGCATTTTTAACAGCGTTATTGAGGTATAATTGATATGCAACAAACTGCATGTAAAGTATGCAATTTGATAAGTTTTGACAATGTACATACTCCTGAAATCGCTATCAAAATCTACATAATGAACATATTCATCATCACCCCCAAAAGTTTCCTAGTGGCTTCTTTGTAATTGCTCCTTTTAGGCTTTCTCCCCTACCCGACTAGGCCCACCGGGCAAAAACTGATCTATTTTCTGCAACTAAATATCAATTTGCATTCTACATATTGAAATCTTGCAGTATGTCTCTTTTTTGTCTGGCTTCTTTCATTCAGCATAATTATTTGCGATTCATCCATGCTATGTGTATCAATAGTTCATGCCTTCGTACTGCTGAATCATATTGCATTGTATGAATTTATTGCACTTCCTCCACTCTTCTATTGCTAAACTTTAAGTTTTTTTCCAGTTATGCCTAATATAAATAAAGCTGCTATGAACATTAATGTATAAATCTTTGTATGAACGTATGCTTTCATTTCTTTGGGTAAATGTCCAGGAGAATGGCTGGGTGATATGACAGGTGTGTGCTAAAATTTTTAAGAAACTGCCAAACTCTACATATTGGTTGCACGATTTTACATTTCCATTAACAACATATGAAAGTTCCAGTTCCTCCACATTCTTGCCAACATTGTCAGTCTTTTTCATTGTAGACATTCTAGTAGGTGTGTAGTGATATTTCCTTATAGTTTTAATTTGAATTTCTTGAATGACTTATAATGTTGAACCCTTTTTCATGTGCTTATTTGCCATCTGCATGCCTTCTTTCATGATGTATCTATTTAAATCTTTGCCAAAATTTAAAATTAGGTTTTCTTATTGTTGATGTTTGAGAGTCCTTTATGTATTCAAGATACATATCCTTTATTAGATGTATGCTTCATAAAAATAATCTCCCATTTTGTGGCTTATCTTTTCATTCTCTGAACAGTGTCTTTCCAACGACTAAAGTTTTTAGTTTTGGTGAAGTCTAACTTATCAATAATTTTTAAGAACTGTGCTTTTGGTGTCATGTCTGGAAATCTTGCCTAAGCCAAGATCACAAAGATTTTCTCCTATGCTTCCTTCAAGAAATGTTATTGTTCTCATTTAACATAGAAGTCTATAATCCATTTTGAATTAATTCTTTTTCTTTTCTGTTCTCTTTTGGTTGCATATGGATATCCAATAGTTCCAGCACCATTTTGGGGGGAAAAAATACTTATCCCTTATCCACTGAATTGGCTTTGCAGCTTTGTAGAAAATCAGCTGTCTGTCTCTGTGTAGGCCTATTTCTGAGCTCTCTCTTCTGTTCTATTGATATATTAGTCTATCTTTGTGCCAATACCATACTGTCTTGGTTATTATAGATTTATAGTAAGTCTTGATATCAGGTAATGTTAGTTCTTCAACTTGTCTTCCATCACAAAGCTACTTGGGCTATTCTAAGTCCTTCACATTTCCATATGACTTCAGAATAAGTTAGTCAATTTCTACCAAAAAAAAATCCTGCTGGGATTTCATTGAATCTATAGATCACTTTGGGGAGAACTGACTTCTTAACAGCTTTGCATCTTCTGACCCACAGACATGACATATCTCCCCCAATTGTTGAGGTCTTCTTTCTGTCAGTAGTGTTTTGCAAGTTTCAGTGTATACTTCTTTCACGTTTTTGTTATATTTATCCCAAACTGTATCATACTTTTCGGTCTATTATAAATGGTTTTGCTTTGTTAGTTTGAATACCATATGGTTTATTGCTAGCATATAAAAGTATATTTAATTTTTTAATATTTTATATTCTGCAACCTTATGAATCTCATTTTTTAGTTCCACTATTGTTTTCATTGATTTTATCAAATGTTCTACTAAGACAATAAAGCCATCTGCAAATAAAGACAGTTTTATTTCTTTTCCAATCAAGACACCTTTTATTTCTTTTTCTTGCCTGATTTTACTGGCTAGAATCATTATACAGTGCTGAACAGAATTGATGAGGGTGAACATTCTTCTCTAGTTCCTCATCTTTCCAGGAAAACATTCAGTTTTGTGATTTTTTTACCATTAATTATGACATTAGCTGTAAGATGCTTTTTTGTAGATGCCATTTATCAAGCTAAAAGGTTTCTCCTCTATCCCTACTTTGCTCAGAGTTTTATTGAAAAGAATATTGGATTTGTCAAATGCTTTTTGTGTATCTACTTAAATGATGATTTTTTTAAAAATTTGTCAATATGGTGAGCTATTTGCCATTTTGGATTATCTTTTTAATTTACTGTTGGATTAGATTTTCTAAAATTTTTATTTAGAATTTTTGTATCAATGCTCATGAAGGATATTACTCTTTCACGTTTGTTTTTTCTTGGAATGTCTTTGGTTTTGATATCAGGGCAACGCTGGTCACAAAGAATGAGCTGGGAAGTATTCTTTCAAAATTTATGAAAGAGTTTGTGCAGAATTGGCATCATTTCCTCCTTAAATCTTTGGCAGAATTTACCAATGAAGTTTTATGGGCCTAGAGTTTTCTTTGTTGGAAGTTTTGAACTACAAATACAATTTCTTTATATATAAAGAGCTCTTCAGGTTATTGATTTCTTCTTGATTGAGCTCTGGTTTTTTCAATGAGGACCAAATGTAATATGCCCATTATATTTAAGTTGTTGAATATATTAGCATAAATTTATTCAGAATATTTCCTGACTGTCCTTTTAATACATGTAGCATTTGCAGTGCTGTTACCTCCCTCATTTCTGATACTAGTCATTTCATCTTCACTCTTATTCCTTATCAATCTGGCTAGAAGTTTATCAATTTTATTGATTTTCCCAAAGAACCAGTTTTTGGTTTCACTGATTTTTCTCCATTGTTTTTCTGTTTTCTATTTCACTGATTTCCTCTCTGATCTTTAGTATCTATTTTTTCCTACTTACTTGGGGTTTAATTTGTGATTTTTTTTTCTAGTTTCTTCAGTTGGAACCTAAGGTCACTGATTGGAGACCTTTTTTTCATTTCCAATACAGGCACTGAGTGCTAAAACTTTCCCCCTAAGCACTGCTTTAACAACATCCACAATTTCTAATTATGTGTACTCGTTTGCATTCAATTCAAACTACTTCTTATTTCCTTTTTTTGATTTCTCCTTTGACCTCTGGATTATTTTTAAATGTGTTATAATTGTTTTTCAAATGTTTTGGGAGATTTCTCCAATATTTTTCTGTTACTGATTTTACATTAAATTTCACTGTTGTCAGAGAACTCATTTGAATATTTTGTTTCTGCTACTCTATCTTGACCAGATGTGGAAGTCTCTCCAATTAACATTTTTAAGTATTTTAAAATTCATTTACCCATTAGGAGAGTTATTTATAGTATAGTTTCACTGTGTGGACAGCAACGATGGGTTTTTAATTTTGAATAAAGAGAATCAATTAAGAAGGTGTTATTTTGAGCCTGAGGTACTGCAGTATTAGAGAAAACTCTAAACTGAGATATAATCAACAGTAGGCTTTATTACTAAGTGGTAATACCTTAAGCAAATAACAACTTAAAGTCGGTCCTATCAACTTAAAATATAACTAGGTTAGAGATGATCTTTAATCTGTCTCCCATTAAATTCAATAATTTAATACTTCTGGGAAGGCTGGGAATGGGAGAATTGGGGTAGAAAGCATCAGACTTAGAAGAAAATAAGAGAAATGGGTAAGTGGAAGAAGGAAAGAAGAGGTGGGAAGTGGGAAAAGTGCCTAGAGAAGAAAGTAGAAGGTACTCAGGATGCACAGTTATATCTACTGCCTCTGTGCATTATTAAAAATAATCTCCATGCTGCTTCTGCCATCGTCACAGGTTGTCAAAACCAATATTAGGACATCAGTTATAGTTGGAAGTTTGCAACAGGGCTGTCTAATCTCCCTGACATGTCCGATCCATTCCTCATTACTGAACCCCTTCCTCTTCAGTACAGTGTCATGTCATTTGTTTAGACATAGAGGAAAAGTGAAAAGATTTAAAAAAAAAGAAAGGAAAGAAAGATATAAACCTATAACTTTATATAGGGAGAAGACAGGGTCTAACAGATTGATCATTTGATCTTCCATACACTTATTCTAGCCTTCCTTGTAACTTTGTATAAGTATATGAAATATTTATGGATATTCTTGCAAAAAATAAGATTTGTTTCTTTTTTCTGATATGCTCTGGGATTATCAAGAGTTGATATATTTTTTAAAGGTATATACATGTACATCTACTGAAAAACCATTGTTTAGGATACCTTTCATTGTATTTTTCAATATCCCTTCCATCTAGAAAAACAAAATCATTTTAGAATTCAGAACAAGGAAGAAGTGCTCTTTCTTACAAATCCGAACATACCTTTTTCAGTAGATAATGAATATAACCCACTATGTAGAATGCTTTCCCTTTGCTGCTGGAAGCTCAGAACCAGTATAATAGTTAATGGAGGAAAATACATGGCATGCATGCCACCCCACCTGCTCCTCTTCCAGACATCATTAATCAAGCATGACAGTCTTTCCCAGCTGAACCCACTTGGACTCAAAATCTTTCTCAGTATTATATTCTAGCTATAGTAGACCAACTGAGCAGACTTTACACATGATGTGAAATGGCTACAACCAGCCTAGATAATAACTATATTTGCTACTCCTCCTGCATATGATTTCTTAAATTTTTCCTGTGTTTATTTGATAGATTTACTGACATATGTCTTTCATCATAAGTATAATCAAATTCTTTTTGGAAGTTAAGGGCTCCCTTAACTCTCCTGACTGACAAAGGTTCTGAGTACATTTGTAAATGTACATGAAGAGGTCCCTGAGGATAATTACAAATAAAATGAGGTTCTAAAACTTTATACTTCTTTACAGTAAAAACCATAAAAGTGAGTTTACATATATATACATACATACATACACAAATATATATACAAATACATATATATACGTAATTGCAACTGTGTACCAGTTGCAATTAAAGCAAACATTGCATTAAAGCAAATATTGCATTAAAGCAAACACTGCATTAAAGCAAACATTGACTAAATTAAATGTGTCAGGGGTGAGAGAGTACTGTTACTTTTTCCAATAAAATTGATGGTTAAAACTGCACAACCTAATTCAGGGCTACACAAATTGAGGACTGGTGCCAGTTCCTCACAGACTACTTTTCCTGGTCTACAATAGAATCTATACAGAATTGAGAATAGACATTTAAAACTTTTATAGCAATCGCATGATATTTTTATTGCATTTTACAAAAGCATCAGTCTACATTATTTGAGAAAAAAGAAAAAGAAAAGGTACTCTGTTGAGAAACACTGACATTCCTTTTGACGTTTAAAGCAAGATTGTAACATTTTCAAAAACACTTAAGGAATTCCCTGACTTTGAGAAACTGTCAAGCCTTTCCATGCCTAAGATATCTCATCTATAATACTGTGATGGTAATGGCACCTAGTTCATAGGATTATTATGGGGATGGAATAAAATAACCCCAGAGGGGCAGAGCCTTCCAGTGGTCATCTGAGCATTTGGCCAGCAAAAATAAGTACTACATTTTGCCTGCATCCTTGCACCCAGATGTGGCCAAGGGACTAAGTACTCAACAATGTATAAAAGCAAAGGTGGGGCTTCCCTGGTGGCACAGTGGTTGAGAGTCCGCCTGCTGATGCAGGGGACACGGGTTCATGCCCTGGTCCGGGAAGATCCCACATGCCGCGGAACAGCTGGGCCCGTGAGCCATGGCCGCTGAGCCTGCGTGTCCGGAGCCTGTGGTCCACAACGGGAGAGGCCACAGCAGTGAGAGGCCCGCGTATCGCAAAAAAAAAAAAAAAAGCAAATGTGATACATGAACTTCCAGTGTGGACTCTAAAAGGGAAGAAAACTGTGACTAGGAGAAATATACTCAGAGAGTGAGATTTCTTGGATTATGCCCATAAGGCAAACACTCTAGGGAAACAGAGCAACAGCATGAAAGGAACTGGGCCTCCAGAATTTTGCTGAGCAGAGCCACTATATCAGTTCAGTCTAAGAAAAATAAACTTCTAGCTTATCTACAAAAGGGTTATTGTGACCCTGTGACACACTTAGCCAAACTAACAGACCAACTAAGACTATATGTAAAGCACTTGGAATAGCACTTGCTGCACGGTATACATTAATAATTGATAACTATTGTTATTATTGATCTTTGACATTTCAAAGCTTTGACTTTAAGAGCACTATGTTCACCCATGGTGACATTTTTTCTCCTTCAAATGATAACTAGTATAACTCTGCCAGACCCTTGTTTCTTAATAATGTTGAGGGTGGTTGAAGGAGTTCTCTAGCACTGCTTTTGTGGACTTCATGAAATCCCATATCTTTTTGAATGATTACTATTTTCACTTAGAAATGATTCACATTTTACTGCTCAGTACAGCCACATCTAACAATATGAGATATACTGACCAGAAAAGATGGTAACAGGGTGGGAAGGAAGAAGAACAGACATCTGCAGGAAGGGATATCTGAATGGGGGTACATTTTATGAGTGGTTTGTTCATCAATGGATGGTTCATATTATGACTCTTGTTCTTTATTAAGCCACATAGTTCTACATCAAGAACATTCTTCTCATTAACCATTTGGTTATCCTAAGGTATAATTTGTTTAAGAAAAACAGGACTGATTCTTGATTCTATTCCTTTACTAACCAGTTATCTTTTTTTTTATGTTCTATTCCTTTATTTTTTAATTTAATTTAATTTTCATTTTATTTTGGAGTATCATTGATTTACAAAGTTATGTTAGTTTCAGGTGTACAGCAAAGTGATTCAGTTATACATATACACATATCCATTCTTTTTCAGACTCTTTTCCCATATAGGTTATTACAGAATACTGAGTAGAGTTCCTGGTGCTATACAGTAGGTCCTTGTTGATTGTCTATTTTATATATAGCAGTGTGTATATGTTAATCCAAAACTCCTAATTTATCCCTCTCCCACACCTTTAGCCTTTGATAACCATAAGTTTGTTTTCTATGTCTGTGAGTCTATTGTTGTTTTGTAAATAAGTTCATTTGTACCTTTTTTTTTAGATTCCACATATAAGTGATAGCATATGAATGTAAACTGATACAACCACTATGGAGAACAGTATGGAGGTTCTTTAAAAAGCTAAATATAGAACTCTCATATGATCCAGCAATCCCACTCCTGGGCATATATCTGGAGGAAACCATAATTCAAAAAGATACATGCACCCCAATGTTCGTTGCAGCACTATTTACAATAACCAAGACATGGAAGCAACCTAAATGTCCATCAACAGAGGAATGGATAAAGAAGGTGTGATACACATATACAATGGAATATTACTCAGCCATAAAAAAGAATGAAATAATGCCACTTGCAGCAACATGGATCGACCTAGAGATTATCATACGTAGTGCAGTAAGTCAGACAGAGAAAGACAAATATATGCTAACCAGCTTTCAAAATTCTAACGATGGCATGTTCAAACACACAGAAAGTAGAGAAGCTTATATCTTAGGCTTCTAACTTCCCCTAGGATCTCTATAACAGAAGACTTTTTATGACAGATTACTTGATTCTGGTGGCATTAAATGCCAGAGTGAATTCAGAACGGATAATAACACATATCAGCCTGAGCAGCCCTTCTTGCCAGAGAGCTAAAGAAAAGAACACAGACAAACCTTCAGCTCAGATTTTCTAAAAACATTTTCCCACTACTGTGACTCCTTTGATATCCCTAGATCATTTTTCTCTAAAAAGAAAATGAAAGATTTTAATTTATTCCCATGGTTCCTAGGACATCTGCCTCCATAGTATGAGTTCCCCTCCATGAGAAACTACCTCAGTCTATTTGAAAATACTTTTATGAGAGCTGATATATAAGCCTGAGTACCAACAGCCCAACAGTCACCATGCTCCTAAAAGCATGATGTCAAATATAAGCTAGACTGTGGTGCGTGTATCTTTTCAAATTAGTGTTTTTGTTTCTTTGGGATATATACCCACGAGTAGAACTGCTAGGTTATATGTAAATTTGATTTTTAGTTTTTTGAGAAACCCCCATACTGTTTTCCACAGTGGCTGCCCGTTTTACATTCCCACCAACAGTGTAGGAGGGTTCCCTTTTCTGTACATCCTTGCCAACGTTCCTTATTTGTGTTTTTTAGATGATAGCTATTCTGACAGGTGTGCACCTCAATGTTTACAAAAGTATTACTTACAATTGCCAAGGTATGGAAGCAATCTAAGTGTCCATCAACATATTAATGGATAAAGAAGATGTGGTGTACACACACACACACACACACACACACACACACACACACACACACAAATGGAATATTACTCAGCCATAAAAAAGAACACAATTTTGCCATTTGCAGCAACATGGATGGACTTGGGAGGGTAATATGTTCAGTGAAATAAATCAGACAGAGAAAGACAAATACTGTATGATATCATTTATATGTAGAATCCAAAAATACAACAAACTAGTGAGTATAACAAAAAAAAGCAAACTCACAGATATAGAGAACAAACAAGTTGCTAA
>NW_020172824.1:2003193-2033793 GCF_003031525.2 Neophocaena asiaeorientalis asiaeorientalis | reverse complement strand
GGGGGGGGGGGGGGGTGGAGAAGCAATATAGGGGTGGGTGAGCAGGAAGTCCAAACTACTGGGTTTAAGATAGGCTTAATAATGTATTGTACAACATGGGGAATATAGTCCATATTTTGCAATAACTGTAAATGGAGTATAACCTTTAAAATTGTATAAAAAATATTTTTAAAGTAAAATAAACTCTTATGTAATCCAAAAAAAATCTAAGCTAGATCATGTCATTTCTCAAATCTCTCCAGTGATTTCCCACCCCACTCAGCATAGAAGCTAAAATTTTTATAATGGCCTAAAAGACCTCCACGCCATGCCTACCATCACTTCTCTCTGTTCTTATACCCCTCTATTCATGTCCTGTCCCTCTGTCCTGTACATACTAGCCTGTGCTGTTGCTGACATCACACATCCCCTGGCTCTGGGACTTGCGTTGGTTGTTCCTTTTTCCTGGAATGGGAATGCTCTCCTAACCTTCTTGCGATATTTTTATCAAATTTCACCTTCTCTGTGTTAACTTTGCTGACCACCATCATCTAAATTATAAACTTTCACCTACCCTCACCCATATTCCTACCCAACCCACCCCCCGGCCTATTTAATTTTTCTCCATCACACTTCTTGCCAACTAACATACTAGAAATATTACCAGTTTATCATTTATTGTTGGTCTCCCCACACTGAGTTGTGTGCTCCTTTAGGATCCTGTATCACTGGCTCCTAGAACAGCAACGGGCACATAGAAGATATTCCATCTGACTGATTTAATACGTAAATGGCTTGTTCTAATTCCTCATAAGGCTGGCAACAACACTGTTCAGTTTCTGAATTTAAATAATTAGATATAAGACAGGATGACACATAATTAAGCACTGGCACTAACTCAAAAGTAGTCTCAAAGTTAAAATAACAGAAGATGTGAGGGACTGGATATATAGGCAGGAAAAAAAAAAAAAAGACGAGTCCAACTACAACGTTGTTTGTTTGCCTGTCTTCAATTTCAACTTTGTACAGCATTTTCCAAATAGAGATTTACTTAATCTTTCTTAGCACCGAGATTATGACAGGTAAATAAATGCCAAAAAAACCCCAAACAAACAAAACACAAACTCTTATGTAAATAAATGGTACTTCAGGAAGATTAATTACTGCTGAGAACAAATTAGAACAACTCCTCTTGTCTCTGACCCTCTGGTTTTCAGGAACCTCAAATATTCAAAACGAAGTCACAGAGCTGAAGGCCCACAAAGAAAGCCTCAGCTCTAAGCTTAAAGGAAACTGTTTATTAGGGAACAGACATTTTCCTCTTTAAAACAGTCTTCCTCAAAGTGATTTCTGTAGAATCCTGAGATATTGATAGATAATACGAAAGAAGGGGTCTAGTAACAAGTACTAGCTTAAACAAGATTCTTTACTTTTGAACTTCTAGGAATCTTTAAAAAAAAAAAATAAGTATAGACACACACACACACACACACACATACACACACACACATATTATGTTATGTATAAAGAGACTATGACTTTGCCAAAGGGGGTATACAGTAGGCAGCATTCCCCAAACCGCTTTTGACCATAAACATCACAATTACCACCACCGTCATCCCCCACCATATTTTCCCAGATCATCTATGGCCAAACACACTTCGAGAAATTAGGAACTCTTAGAGCTGAGCCCATAAACTTAGAATTGTGTGTAAAAATCAAGAACTGATTTAACAAACTTAAGTAGGTTGGCCTTTTTTTCTCCTGAAAACCTGTAATCCTTCTTAGAGTATGATAGCTATTTAGACACAGAGAGGAAGAAAAAAGGAAAGACATATACAGAAATATAATAGCTGATGACCATAAGACACAAAGGCCAGCAAGAATATCAAAGTTGCCTTATTTACTTTCTTTGAGGGCCAAGGTAAGTCCAGAACACTTCAAAGGCCCCTCGGAACATCACAGCATTAGAACAAACTCAAATTGTTTATACCATAGATAAAAGTTGCATGATGTTCAGTAAAACATGCTATGTGAAAATATGTATTCGTGTCCTAGGGTTTCTATGACACAAGTGCCACAAATGAGTGGCTTAAAACAACAGAAATTTCTTCTCCCACATTTCTGAAGACAGAAGTCCAAAATCAAGGTATCAGCAGGGTTGATTCCTTCTGGAGGCTGCGAGGGAAAATCTATTCCATACCTCTCTCCTAGCGTCTGGTGACTGCTGGCAATTCTTGGCACTCCTAGGCTTGTAGATACATCACTCTAACTCTGTCTCTGTCTTCTCATGTCTTTCCCCTTGCTGTGAGTCTGTGTCCAGATTTCTCTCTTCATATAAAGGACAACACATTGGCCCATTATTGTGGCACACCATAATCCAGTATGAAATCACCTTAACTTAATTACCTCTACAAAGATCCTATTTCCAAATAAAGTTACATTCACAGGTTCTGGCTGAACATGAATTTTGGAGGAACAGTATTCAACCCAGTACAAAAGGTAACATTTATGTCATGCATTTTAGAACTAGTTTCACCAAAATGATTATTTTTTTGTAAAGTAACGTATTTTTTGTTTAAAGAAGAAATTATTTGAAAACAAGCAAGTGCACTGGGGAAGCTTGTTTTTAAGTATTTTAATAAAGGAAAGGCTTCTATAATAATGTGGAAAATTACCCCTGAAATTGTTTTCAATGTTTTGATTTCCTATAAAAATATTCTCAAAAGAAACACATTTGTGATAGCAAACACTTAGCAAAAAAGGATGAAAGCAAACCTAATCTTAAAAGTAAAACATTGTTCCATCTACATGGGTGCCTCTTTGGAAAAATATTGCATTTTATATTCTATGTGACCTCAGAGATCTAGCACCTAAAGGCTCACCAAAGCAGAATGAAACAGAATGTGATTTTATCTCACTCAGAGTAACACAGAAAATGAATGTAGCATAACCTCTTCATTTAGCTGCCACTGACATTTTATTAAGTGAGTTGATTCCAGATGTTCACATATCTTTTCACTTAATTCTTTCCTTAAGTTATTATTAATTCTATTATTAAATGAGACTCCTCTGGGGAAGCAGAGCCGTGAGGGGCACTTCTGACTGTGTGGAGTGTATGAATTGGAAAGGATCCTGATAGCTGGCTAGTCCCAGTTCCTCTCCAGAAAAGCAGTTGCTCTGGCTTCAGAGATGTGCCCAGGCTTCGCCTGCACCACACTGCATGCTTTAATACCTTACTGAAAATACAAACCCATATCCACAGTGGTCTCATGTTGACAGAATGCATATTTTGAAAGCTTGAGGTATTTGATAATGAAACATGCCATGTGGAAACTTTGAAGCATAAATTCTGCCAAACATCTGAATAAAGAATTTCCCACCTGGTATGTAAGAGATCTCCTCACCACCACCATGAAAAAACAGGAAAAATGGGCCCACCTCAGCCCCTCAGAATTTTCCCAGCTTCAGAAATATGCTGAATAGGCATGTGGCTGTGCTCTGGCCAGGTGTCAGGCCTGTGCCTCTGAGTTGGGAGAGCCGAGTTCAGGACACTGGGCCACCAGAGACATCCCGGCTCCACGTAATATCAAATGGCGAAAGCTCTCCCAGAGATCTCCATTGCAAAGCTAAGACCCAGTTCCACTCAACGACCAGCAAGCTACAGTGCTGGACACTCTATGCCAAACAACTAGCAAGACAGGAACACAACCCCATCCATTAGCAGAGAGGCTGCCTAAAATCATAATAAGGTCATAGACACCACAAAACACACCACTGGACGTGGTCCTGTCCACCAGAAAGACAAGATCCGGCCTCATCCACCAGAACACAGCCACTACTCCTCTCCACCAGAAAGCCTACACAACACACTGACCAACCTTAGCCACTGGGGGCACACACCAAAAACAAAAGGAACTATGAACCTGCAGCCTGCGAAAAGGAGACCCCAAACACACTAAGTTAAGCAAAATGAGAAGACAGAGACAGAAAATGAAGGAGCAAGGCAAAAACCCACCAAACTGAACAAATGAAGAGGAAATAGGCAGTCTACCTGAAAAAGAATTCAGAGTAATGATAGTAAAAATGATCCAAAATTAGGAAATAGAATGGAGAAAATACAAGAAACATTTAACAAGGACCTAGAAGAACTAAAGGGCAAACAAACAATGATGAACAACACAATAAATGAAATAAAAAATTCTCTAAAAGGAATCAATAGCAGAAAAACTGAGGCAAAAGAACGGATAAGTGACCTGAAGATAAAATAGTGGAAATAACTACCGCAGAGCAGAATAAAGAAAATAGAGTGAAAAGAATTGAGGACAGTCTCAGAGGACTCTGGGACAACATTAAACATACTAACATTCGGATTAAAGGGGTCCCAGAAGAAGAAGAGAAAAAGAAAGGGAGTGAGGAAATATTTGAGACGATTATAGTTGAAAATTTCCCTAATATGGGAAAGGAAACACTCAATCAAGTCCAGGAAGCACAGAGAGTCCCATACAGGATAAACCCAAGGAGAAACATGCCGAGACACATATTGATCAAACAATCAAAATTTACATACCAAGAAAGCATATTAAAAGCAGCAAGGGAAAAGCAACAAATAACACACAAGGGAATCCTCACAAGGTTAACAGCTGATCTTTCAGCAGAAACTCTGCAAACTAGAAGGGACTGGCAGGACATGTTTAAAGTGATGAAAGGGAAAAACCTACAACCAAGATTACTCTACCCAGCAAGGATCTCATTCAGATTCGACGGAGAAATTAAAAGCCTTACAGGCAAGCAAAAGCTAAGAGAACTCAGCACCACCAAACCACCTTTACAACACATGCTAAAGGACCTTCTATAGGCAGGAAACACAAGAGAAGGAAAAGTCCTACAATAACAAACCCAAGACAACTAAGAAAATGGTAATAGGAACATACATATCAATAACTACCTAAAATGTAAATGGATTAAATGCTCCAACCAAAAGACATAGACTGGCTGAATGGATACAAAACCAAGACCCATATACATGCTGCCTACAAGAGACCCACTTCAGACCTACCGACACTTACAGACTGAAAGTGAGGGGTGGAAACAGAGATTCCATGCATATGGAAACCAAAAGAAAGCTGGAGTAGCAATTCTCATATCAGACAAAATAGACTTTAAAATAAAGACTATTACAAGAGACCAAGAAGGACACTACCTAATGATCAAGGGATCAATCAAGACAAAGATATAACAATTGTAAATACTTATGCACCCAACATAGGCACACCTCCATACATAATGCAAATGCTAACAGCCATGAAAGGAGAAACTGACAGTGACACAATAATAATCGGGGACTTTAACACCCCACTTTCACCAATGGACAGATCATCCAAAATGAAAATAAATAAGGAAACACAAGCTTTAAATGACACAATAAACAAGATGGACTTAATTGATATTTATAGGACATTCCATCCAAAAAGAACAGAATACACTTTCTTCCCAAGTGCTCATGGAACATTCCCCAGGAGAGAATATATCGTGGGTCACAAATCAAGCCTTGGTAAATTTCAGAAAATTGAAATTGCATCAAGTATCTTTTCCGACCACAATGCTCTGAGACTAGATGTCAATTACAGGAAAAAATCTGTAAAAAATACGAACACATGGAGGCTAAACAGCACACTACTAAATAACCAAGAGATCACTGAAGAAATCAAAGAGGAAATCAAAAAATACTTAGAAACAATTGACGATGAAAGCACGACGACCCAAAACCTATGGGATGCAGCAAAAGCAGTTCTAAGAGGGAAGTTTATAGCAATACAACCCTACCTCAAGAAACAAGAAAAATTTCAGATAAACAACCTAACCTGACACCTAAAACAATTAGAGAAAGGAGAACAAAAAAACCCCAAAGTTAACAGAAGGAAAGAAATCATAAAGACCAGATCAGAAGTAAATGCAAAAGAAATGAAGGAAACAATAGCAAAGATCAATAAAAGTAAAAGCCAGTTCTTTAAGAAGATGAAGAAAATTGATAAACCATTAGCCAGACTCGTCAAGAAAAAAAGGGAGAAGACTCAAATCAATAGAATTAAAAATGAAAACGGAGAAGTAACAATTGACACTGCAGAAATACAAAGGATCATCAGAGATTACCACAAGCAACTAGATGCCAATAAAATGGACAACCTGGAAGAAATGGACAAATTCTTAGAAAAGCACAAACTTCCAAGACTGATCCAGGAAGAAATAGAAAATATGAACAGACCAATCACAAGCACTGAAACTGAAACTGTGATTAAAAATCTTCCAACCAACAAAAGCAAAGGACCAGATGTTTCACAGGCGAATTCTATCAAATATTTAGAGAAGAGCCAACACCTATCCTTCTCAAACTCTTCCAAAATATAGTAGAGGGAGAAACACTCCCAAACTCATTCTACGAGGCCACGATCACCCTGATACAAAAACCAAAGATGTCACTAAAAAAGAAAACTACAGGCCAATGTCTCTGATGAAAATAGATGCAAAAATCCTCAACAATATACTAGCAAACAGAATCCAACAGCACATTAAAAGGATCATACACCATGATCAAGTGGGATTTATCCCAGGAATGCAAGGATTCTTCAATATACGCAAATCAATCAATGTGATATACCATATTAACAAGTTGAAGGAGAAAAACCATATGGTAATCTCAATAGATGCAGAAAAAGCTTTTGACAAAATTCAACACCATTTATGATAAAAACCCTCCAGAAAGTGGGCATAGATGGAACTTACCTACTAACATAATAAAGGCCATATATGACAAACCCACAGCCAACATCACTCTCAGTGGTGAAAACCTGAAACCATTGCCTCTAAGAGCAGGAACAAGACAAGGTTGTCCACTCTCACCACTATTTTTCAACATAGTTTTGGAAGTTTTAGCCACAGAAGTCAGAGAAGAAAAAGAAATAAAAGGAATCCAAATCAGAAAAGAAGTAAAACTGTCACTGTTTGCAGATGACATGATACTCTACATAGAGAATCCTGAAGATGCTACCAGAAAACTACTAGAGCTAATCAATGGTTTTGGTAAAGTAGCAGGATACAAAATTAACGCACAGAAATCTCTTGCATTCCTATACACTAATGATGAAAATTCTGAAAGAGAAATTAAGGAAACACCTCCATTTACCATTGCAGCAAAAAGAATAAAATACCTAGGAATAAACCTACCTAAGGAGACAAAAGACCTGTATGCAGAAAACTATAAGACACTGATGAAAGAAATTAAAGATGATACAAACAGATTGAGAGATATACCATGTTCTCGGATTGGAAGAATCAGCATGTGAAAATGACCCAAAGCAATCTAGGGATAGGGAGGATGGGAGGGAGACACAAGAGGGAAGAGATATGGGGATATATTTATATGTATAGCTGATTCACTTTGTTATGAAGCAGAAACTAACACACCATTGTAAAGCAATTATACCCCAATAAAGATGTTAAAATATATATATATATATATTATTGAATGAAGGATTAAAAAAAAACAAATATGGGAAGACTGAAAAGCTTAATTAACCCACACTCGTCACCTTTAACAAAGGAGAAAGTTGAGTGGTACGTGCATTTAATGATTCTGATTAGGCTGCTCTGATGTCCTTTTGGACTCAATAAATTGCCCCACCCCACACCAAAAAACCCTCTTCTTTCTCAGAAAATCTTTTTAAAAATCAAATGAAAACCACTGGGAGAGAACTGAATCAAAATGAAATCTCTGTAATTTGTAATAAGAGAAGGATCACCATATGATGAGTCAGAGGTTTAATCTCATTTAAATTAAAGACTTTGACTTTTTATTAAGACAAAATTGTGAGTTCAGGTATAAATACTCAATTCCTCTGCTTCAGGCCCATAGTAATTAAAGAAATGCACATACATATATTTACAATTTTATGTTATATATTTAATATTTAAAAACACAAAACTGGACTCAGGGACAAGATAGACATCTTGGAACAGAAATAGAAACAGTAATAGTAAACTACTAGGTTCCTGGGTAGAAACAAGACATTTCAAAGTGAGGAGGGGGAATGAAAGGAGCTCAAAATACTCCTCTTGTTTCAGGGGACCAGGGCCAGACTCAGGCTATGAAACCAGAGGTTGGGTTTAGTTTCCCTGAGTTACAAAAGGAGTCTCGACAAAATGGTGACCACTGCCCAGGGCTGAGACTCCGTCAAGCTGCAATCAGGAAAGTGAGTGGGAGCCAAGACTCCTTCCCACTCTGACCCTGAGTCCAGGCATTCTTGGACTCAGAAACAAGACTTGTAACACACCAATACCTCTGCAGGACTGGGGGCCCCACATGCCAATATGTGACCTGGTTCCGGATAGAGAGCTCCAGGGAGCTAGATAAAGGTAATGGCAAAAACTGGTAGGCAAGGTATATAAGCCCAGAGAAAAGGGCATTAAAAATTAAAATAACAGCAACAACAACAATAAAACCCCTACTAAAAATGAGTCAGCAAACAAAAATTTCATACCATGTGAGGCAACTGCCACAAAAGGCAGCTGACATTCTAGACGACTTGAAAGAATTCATTTTGGAGGAATGCAAAACATAAAACTATTATCTGAATATTATTTATAAACAAGTATGTTCAAAATACTCATGGAAATAAAAAGAAATAATATATGTAATTCAAGTACAAAAATTATAAATAATCATTATAAACCAAGAATAGATGGCTATGATGAAGAAAGAGTTATAAATCTGCAAAGTAAATTACAGTTTCTAGAATAAGAGCTAACAAGGGACTAATCCTAAGCTGATCATAGTTAAAGAAATAATTATTCAAGTGAAAGGTTGTACCAGAGAAATAAATGACTGAAAACTATGAAAGATAATTTTATGAGACATGCAGCATAGATTGAGAAGCTCCCTATTTTAGTCAGGATAGGATAGGCTAACACTGCAGTAACAAACATCCCCAAATATCAGTGGCTTAATAAAAGTTCATTTATCAATCATTCAAGGCCCTCTTCCATAATTGCTGAAGTGGAAGAAAAAGAGAGTAAAGTTGCAAAGGTCTTTTCCCTACCTCAGCCTGGAAACAACACACATCACTTCCACTTCCACTTTATAGTTTTCAACTGCAAGGAGCAAAAAGGCATAGTCACCCATATGCCCTTGAGGGAATAAATACTCAGAGACTCTTGAGTACTAGTAATCACTCTGCTCCACACATTGCTAATAGATGTTCCAGAAGTAGTAAGTCGGGAGAATGATAAAGAAGCAATATTTTTTTAACAGTTGTAATGAGATGACTGAGAACTTTCAAGAATTGAAGAAAAATATATCCTCGGAAAGAAAAAACGAGGAGAAAACAGGATACATTAAAAATAAACTCACATTTAAATCCATAGTAATGAAACTAAAACACATTAAAGATAAAAACTTTAAAAGCCTCCTAAGGCAAAGATAAACTATCTATTAAATGACAATTAGACTGACTGCATATATCTCAACAGCTACAACAGCAGCCAGAGTATTTCAAAATACGAAGAGTATGTAACTATCCACCTAAAATTACAAACCCAGCTAAACTAAACTTTAATAACAGTGATAGTGAAACAAAGACTGTTTCAAGCATGTAAAGACAAGGAGAGTTTTCCACCAAAAGGTACTCCCTGCAAGAATTAGTAATGCACGTACTCCAGGAAGAAGAAAGGCCTAGAAGGAAGGAATGGAATGTATAAAAAAGTGCTGAATGTAATTATAAGATATATTGGAAATTCTGATTAAACACAGGGTAAAAAAGTTAATTTGGAGGGGGTTAAAAATATAAGTGGGAATAAAAGTTCAGACATTAGAAAGATAGTAGGAAAAGACTATGGGGCTAGATCAGGGGGCAGAGTTCCTTGTCTTATTCTGGAGGAAGATAGAAATATTAATAAATTTAGATTTTGGTAGAAAAAATATAAAGTTAAATATATATATTGCATTAAAGACTATTATGTATTACTATTCCCCCAAATATTATTTTTAAGTTTCTATAACAACAATAAAACAAAATGTGGTCTGGTCACTCTAATAGTTTCCTTTGTATTTAATTGATATGATGTGTCTAAGGACGTTTTGACTAAATGAAAAACATGTTTAATGCTAGGTGCTAAAAAATAAAAGTGAAGTAAGACACTACTCTCAGGGACAATATTCACCAAGTTTATATTACAAGGTGGCCCACAGAATAATGATAATAGTACACTGTGAGATCAAAGGAAGGAAACATAGCATTCAGTCATGGGAATCAGTTAATGTAGGTGGTGTCTGATTGAGACTGGAAGGGCAATGAAGATATACGGTAGAAGGCAGGATGAGGGGAAAAGGAGTCATTTCAGAAGGAGAAAAAAATACCAGTCAAGGCAGCAGCATCAAGCGTGAGGGAGGGGAAGCAGTCTACCCTGGGCACAGGTAATTAGGGGGTCCACTACCTGTACATACTGTAAAAATTTTAACAAGGTTAGTTTTTTTATTATCCCCTGCATCTACAATTTAAAAACTGTTAGTGACAAAATACCCTGAAAAAATATTTTGTCGGTCTGATTCCTAAACAATGCACAATTATGGTTGATTTTGAATAATATATGCAAGTTTCAAAATCACATACTTTTGTTATGTATCCTTTCATAAACTGTGGATTCCACATAGAAGTTTGGAGAACTTTCAAGCATACAACTAAATTCCACTAATACAACTAATCCCTAACAGATGAGGACCAAACTACACACATCCAAGCGTAATTTTATAATAGTTCAAAATCATTTGAGCCTCCTTCAGGTGCAATTCATTCCTCCAAGATATGTGGTACTATACATTTCTACATTTAATCCTTAGATTCCAAACAACCAATAGTAGCACAGTCTTTGCAAAGAAAGAAAAACAGAACTTGAATGACTTTAATTCTGTCCTTCTATGCAATGACTCGGAATTTTTATTTGTGTTTAAAATAGGGAAACAGTATAAACTCTGAGGTTTAATATTTAATATTGTGAACTATTTTTTATTTGCATTAAAATTAAAACATATTATAATTTGTTTTAAAACTAAGTACGAACAAGAAAATAACTATATTGCTGACTAACCCATAAGTCTTACTGAAAATAATCTTGTTATATAAAAGAGGGTGTTAGAAAATACCAGTGTGCTCTGGTGTCAAATGTATTAGATACGCAAGTTTTGAAGACAGGAAGTCATAGTAGTATGTATTTACCTCAAATAGTTTTAAAGTCAAGACTTTGCAATTCAAAATTCTGTTTCATAATTTATCTATGTAAAATTAAAAGAAAATAATCTTAATAAAATGAAAAGTACCACATTTACTTTTTCTGTAATCTTCATAAATTTATAAAGAACCATAGTTGCTCATGAGAGTTACAATGAAAATTCTCTCACAAGATCCCTGAAGATGCATTTGTAATGTTAGTCAGAGAAAAAGTTAGGCAAAGTAAGGAGCACCTGGGCCTGAATGGGAAACAGTCACAGTTAGAATCCTCTCCAATCTCCCCCACTCCTGATTCTATCTCATCCTCGTTCAAGCCCCCTTTGCACTGTTGTAATAATTTGCTACCTGGCCTCTTTTCTTCCATCTCTTCACTTCCCTTACCCACCCACAATAACGGTGTTCTAACATAGGAGGGTCACTCCTTCCTACTGCCTACAGAGCCAGGACCTCATGACGTGATCACAAAAGAATTTTATAGGCAGCTGAACCACAGCGGCTCTAGGACCTATTCTCCACCCACAATGAACAGCTGACGGCAAGACCGAAAGAGCCATGCTTTCTCCTATATTTGAATTTTGGCTTCCACAGTTCACCCAACCAACAGTGCCCCTCCCCTTACTTTCTTGTGCTTAAATCTCACTTGCTCCTCAAGACCTAATTCATACATTTTCTACATAAAAGCCTTCCCAATTTATCTAGTCATGATTACCTGCTCTTCCCTCTTCATTTTCACAGTCTGTTGCTTACTACTTAAATGTGCTTAAATTCTTTGAGACTCGGTAATCTATAAAATTGAGATACCAATCTCACAGAATCATGAGGGTAAGATGAGATGTGACAGTGCTTTTATAACTATACAACATTAATGTTTCACTTCTTCTACCTGTCTGCCAGAACCTAGATCTTAGACTTCTCAGCCTATAGAACTGATAAGTAAATGTTTGTTAGTTTAGTCGATATTTTTGTTACAGCAGCATAAAAGGATTAAGACGTCCTCTTAATTCTAACTTGCAGGAAAGTTAATGCCTGTCTCCCTCAAGGCATGCATCAACTTCCCTTATATCCCTTTCCCCCCATCCCTTTCCCCTACACCAGCATGTACTATGTGTAGCCCAGGGGAAAAAATCAACTTTCTAATGAGAAATAAATGTGATTCCTTAGACTACCCGGTTTCTCAAAATCTAATCATCCAATATTGCCCTAATAAATTAAAAACTACAATTCTTAAATTCAAAGTTTTTATCTTAACATCTCTTTTCCTCTCTCTCTCAACCACAAGCTTTAGAAGCACAAAAGCCAAAACTAGGAAGCAGCTTCCTAAAATAAAAAAATAAATATGAGGCTGCCAATCAAAATATTCCTGAATTTACCTGTTTGACTTGTCTGTGAAACAGTACTAACTCTTTGGCTTTTCTGAACTTTAGGGTTAAAGCAATATTGCTGCTTTATATTTGATCCTGAGTTCTATACATTCTGAATACAGATTGAGAGCAAAATATGTGAGTAATAATGACCATTCATTATCATGGGAAAGGAAAGTTAAATCCAGAAAGAAAACTGCCTGCCCCCAAAATGAAAATTAACTCTAGAGTCTTGAAATCAACAATTTGTCTCAATGTGCAAGTGGGATGGTGAGTGGAAGCGTGTGGCCTAGTACAAGACCTCCTCCTCCTCTGAAGTTAAACAGAGAAGCATTCAAATTCACACATGACCAACCTGCTATGTGAGCTTGAGCAAGCTGCTTAATTTCTCCAAGTCCCAATTCCTCCTTAGCACTCCAAACAATTGGGATAATAAGCACCTCAAAATTGGTGGAATCTTTAAATAAGTAATGTACTTCAAACACTTAGAGCTGTGCCCAACATAGGAGATGTGCTCAATAAATGATTATCATCATCATTGACAGTAATTTGGAATGATATTGAAAAATAATTCTCTTGCTTTATGGTTTTGTGAATTTTTTTAAATAACAACTTATTTTACTTTAAAAGGTAATTGTTTCTTCACTTTTCAAATTGAAGAATGATATTCAAACAGAAAAGTACACAAAATACTATCAATATACAGCCTGATAAATTTTAACACATCATGTAACTATTACCGGGATCAAGAAAAGAGAACATCGCTGACATCTCCTTAGTCCCCACTTTGTCCCACTCCCAAGTACTACCCCAAAGGTAACCACTAACCTAATTTCTTAGATCATATAATAATTTTGCCTGTATTTGAACTTTATATAAATGGAATCATACTGTACCTACTCTCCTGTGTGTGGTTCCTTCATCCAACATTGTTTCTGAGATTCATCCATATTGTCGTGTGTAAATGGATAAGTTTTAACGTGACATTTGCAATTATATACTCATAAAAGTTGAATGTTTCAAACCACAGTTTCTCTGGAAATATATTTATAGCCCTATGTTACTTACCCTTACCTACTTGGTTAATAAGCAACAAATAGCGTCCAATCAAATGTGAAGTACTAGCATTCTTTGGCTTTCACATAAAGTAATATCTTAGAAAGCATCTGTGGTACCATCTCTTGCTGGTTCTACTATTCAGTACCATGTACCCTGGGATCCATGTAAGGGGAGTTGGAAGCTCATGAAACAGGAGAACACCACAAGGAGGTCCATACAAATGGTAATTACTGTTCAAGTACATCTGAACTGTCATGAACAATAAAACCTCTGGGTTTTGTTCTGACAGGCGTAACAAGTACCTCCGATGTCACCAGTTCCAAAGCAGACTCTGACATGGGACAGAGGAGACTGGTGACAGATGGGAAAAATTTAGCATGCAGCTTGGACAATCTTTGGGATGGAAGTTTTGTTATCTCTAACCTGCTGCCAAGTCCTGCACATTGCTTTATAACAGTCACCACTGGGAAACGCTGGAGACTCAGCCAAAAACACAGACTTGAAAGAACCAGATTCCCTCACTGTTGGTATTCGTAACATCACACCCACACCAGGTTCTGCTGAAATAATGAAATAGTCACCAGTATGTATCTGAATGTGAAAAAACATTTTGGCACACCAGACAATTTTTTTAGACTTTAGAGTGGTGGCTTATTAGGTATAAAATTTGCCATTCGTAAACCAATTCTTCTATCGTCTACTGAGATATTTCAAATGCATTAGTCTTTATGCCAAGTATTCCTCCAAATATAGGGTCAGCTTTAAAGGACAGCATAGACACTTGAAGTGCAATAACTAAAATATGTTCTCTAGTTGTTATGCATTTATCAACGTATCTGCTGTCCATTATGGTAACCACTGTCTACCTTACTGCCACTTGGCCTCCACCACCTTGGACTCCAATTACTCTCATTGCATTTTGCTTTCCAATTGAGTGGCTGTAGTTCTCACTGTCAGTTCTGGTCTACAGAGAAGAGCAGACACAGAGCTCTTCAAGGATGCTAGGGCACCCCTCACAAATTTGAACATTTTTTACTTGTTTGCAGTGGGCCATCTTTTGGTCCAAGCAAACAGTTAAACCTTTCCTGGAGCTGCAACATTAAATGCAGAATCTTTGCTTAGAGAACCCATATCAATAAATTTGGACTGATCCAACCTGATGTGCCTTTCCTCCATTATCCCACACCCTTAGCAACCACTCTCACACTCATTCCCTGCATTTCTGACTGAAATAAATTAGAAAACTCAAGAAGTTCTTTTGGAGTGTCGCACACCTCCTCATAGGTCACACTCTGCACCTCACATTGAGTCTAATTATAGGTCTAGAAGCAAAGAGGAATGGTGTGGGTGGATCCTGAGGAGAATCAGCATTGTCTTGCATGGCAATTGCTTCAGGGGAGGCCGTTACTGTTTCCTTAGACCAGGCAGGACTAATCCCTTCTGTCAGATCTCAGCAGAGAGATCTCTACTCCTGGGAGTGGGGAAGCAGTTACCATAGTGGATGAGGAGGCAACTTCCACTAGCAAAAAAAGACTGATCAGAATTTAGGGTCTCAATGACCCCAGCTTAATCAGGGTCTTCCCACACATCCTCATCTCAACTTATAGAATCCCAATCTTTCCAATCAATGCCCTCACTTTAATGGTGACACCACTTGAGGCTTCAAGTTCAACTTCTGTTATAATTCAGCCAACCACAGGATGAGGTTCATCCCTACAGTAACAAGAGATAAGGTTCTCCTTCAAGGCACACACAGAAGCTCTTAGGTCATTTATGCAACTAGTGTTTGAGTTGGGAATTTAAATTCCTGAGCTCATCCTTTTCTTTCACCACTTTGTACAGAGACATTAGAAGCAACCAACCAGTGTCATGATATTTCTAAGTTTTCCAATAATGTTCAAAAGTATCATATATAAAATCACATGGCTCCTTGTTTTTTATAAATGGTTGATTAGGAGTATCCAATATAGATATTTTATCTATCCCTATAAACAGTTCACACTGCCAATTATCCGTGCTCTCTTCACTACTGGAAATAGAGTCATTAGTTTCTTTTAAGTCTAATCAGATTAGAGAGCCAATTCCAAAAACAACAGAATAAATTCATAAGACTCATCCTTAAAATTCTGCTCCTCTAGAACCAGTCTTGGTACTTAAATCTGCATTAATCAAGGTTCTCCAGAGAAAAAGAACCAATGGGAGATAGATAGATTTAATAGATAGATAGATAGATAGATAGAAAGATTTATTATAGAAATTGGCACATGTGATTATGGAGGCCCAGAAGTCCCATCCTCTGCCATCTACAAGATGGTGGTATAATTCAGTCCAAGTCCAAAGGCCCGAGAACCAGATGATCCGATGGTATAAGGCCCATTCTGAGTCTAAAGGCCCAAGAACAGGAGTGTTGATGTCCTCTGAGGGCAGAAGAAGACGGATGTCCCAGCTCAAGCGAAAAGAGAAAAAGTTCACCCTTCCTCAGCCTTCTTTGTCTATTTAGGCCCTCAATGCATTGGATGATGCTTACCTGCACAGGTGAGGGAGATATTCTTTATTCAGTTGATTGACTCAAATGTTAATCTCTTCCAAAACCAATATCAAGGACGCACCTAGAAATAATATTTTACCAACTATCTGGACATCCATTAGCCCAAATTGACACATGAAATTAACCATCATACATAGTATCAGCCATGTTTCAACACCAATATTTTATGTATAGTTTACTATATGGCAGCCCAGTATTTTATGAAGATTTTTATGAATAATATATACCAGTATTATATGAATGGCTTACTATATGTTATACCAGTACTTTATAGATAGTTCACATTTCTAAGGACTCTAGAATTACTTCCACTATCCCAGGTTCTCTCTGAATCCTTAAGGCCAACTCAGATGAAGAATGAATCTTTAAAATGTCCCTTGAGCTTGCTGCATTCCTAACCTTAACCCCCTGGAGGCAGTTCAAAGGTCCTTGAAGTTCCCTCAGTTCAGTGGCAACCAGTCAAAGCTGTCACGTGATGCTGGCAGCCCCCAGCACCCCCTGGAGATGGCTAGATTGACATAAATCCACTACCTGCTAGAATAATCTAATTATGCCTAAAGGGTTCCACTGAAAAGCCTCTATCTACTCCAGGTCCCTGTCACTTTCCCTGTGGGTGAAGTCAGCTATCCAGTGACTTTCAAACATTCTCCACAGGTGGCTTTGTAACACATGAAGAAGCTCCTGAAATGTCAATCCTAAGGGACAAGTGTTCCTGTCACTGAAGCGATACACTATAACCTCTGCACTTTCTGGATCTTTCAGACAAAAGGCAAAAGCTAGGAAGGCCACAATGAAATTATTCTTGCTACCCAAGGGCTGATATTTCCAAAGAGAAATATATGTATGTTAGGAGAGTTTGGGGGATGAATTTGCACTATAGTAGCTCCTGCAAAGCCTCTCCTATGAATAAAAAGCCTTCAGTTTCTAAAGCCTGAAAATCTGATAACATTCAGAGCATATGGATATTCATTTAAATAAGAAAAAAAAAAACTTGGTGTGACATTTATTTTAACCCACAATTTTGCAGCTGGAAGAAATCTTTTCCACTCTGAGCATAATGTGACAATCCAAGCAACCAAGCTTAAGGTCGGTAAATTCACCTCTTTTCTTCTACTACCAAATTCCAAGATTTATTAAACATCTCTCATACTACTCAGGGTTTTATGAGCAAACCAGATTTGATCTTTAAAAATGGTAGAAGCATCTGGATTATTTCAACTGATTTTCCTACTGGCAGTTTCTTTAGTTCCTTTTTATATTCTTACTTTCTATCTAACTTCACACACAAAATATTCAGGGAAAAGTCTGAAGGATGCATGCATTTCAAATTTTTAATACTTTAAGATATGTTTGACTAAAAACACCTGGCCCATGAGTATCGGTGCATTGCCATACTAGATTTCAAAATGCTCCTTTACACCCAGCTGCTGAATTGACTTCACTAGTCTTGATTTCAATTCATATTTCTCAATCTCTATCCCTCTCAAAAATGCTCTTTCATACCCCAACAGCTGTTCTTAGAGCATAACTCCATTCTGGCCCAAACTCAGATCATTAAGATCAAAGACAGATAAAAGGAAGCATGACTTTGGCCCAGTGTTACACTCTTAATGATACACGTTCAGGGTCTTTCATCTCAAGATCTCAAAGGGAATCTTCTTAATGGGGTTCCAGAATCACAAGAGGTCCAGGGGAATACCAAAGAGCCACAGGGCACTGTTGCAAAGTACAGCTCAAAGTCATCAGGCCATCAGTGACTCTGAATAGATGAGATAACGTTAAAACTTTGGGTGAGAAGCACCTCCTCTGGAACAGAGTCACATTTTCTGGATACTAAAAATTGGTCTGAAATCCCAGGTCATCTCTTTTCTCCTAGTCCCACATTTTCTGAAAATAAAATAGAAAAACTGATGCTAACTGCCACACTTAGTACCCAGGATTCTTGCTATAGATAAGTCAAAAATGTGATTTTTATCACATGTTTTATGAAGTCACCATAATGAAACATGTCCATTAATTTGTGTCACTGTGAGAAACAGAAGCTTACAGAATTATGGAGAAATACCAACAGGGGGGCAAATGTGGATTATGGTCCCTACTCAACCGTTTACTGATGATGTCTCGAGTAAGACGTTTTTTCCCCTAGTGTATAAAGGACGGATGATCTTGTGGAAACCTTTTCATTCATTCCACCAGTCAATCATTTATTCCTTCATTCAGCAAACATGCAGTAGAGCTGTTGTGTTCAGTACTGTACTTAGCAATGAGGAGGTGCTCATTGAGGTAGAAATATAAGATGTTTCTACCGTGCCATATTCCTCTGCCACCAAAGCATCTCGAAGCCTGACTACAACAGACTGAAAATACATTTAGTTTGTCATCATCACCAAGTTCTTGTAAAATGAAGACAAACACATTTTACCTAACTTGGGAATATTTACAAATACTTTTCTGGATAGGTAAATTACCTATATTTATACTACCTGAATAATAATGACTAATATTTATTCTGAGCTTATTATATTCTGAACACACCTGTTTCAGTTCCTTACATGCATTATCTCATTTTATCTTCATAACACTTCATAAAGTAAGTAGTATTTATAACCCTATTTTATGGATTACCCCACAGAGATAAATTCAAGGGGATCTAGTAGCTTACCCAAGTGGTAAAGATTTGTACCTAGGCCTGTCTGACTCCAAAGCCTAGTTTCTTTAGTTTGGATATAAAATAATTTCAAACTGTCTGCATTTCTCAACAAAGTCTGATTCAGTATTTGTGTAGATCCATGTTCGTATTCAGAGCGTAGATTTAGAAGGCATAGAATTAAAGAAATGGGAGAGATTTTAGAAACCATCTAGTCTGACCTATTCATTTACAGTTACAATGTAGGTCTTGAAATTAGGGATAAAAGTACAGATTGAATGAAAAGCTAGAAGAACAAGGAAAAAAAGATGAATAGAGAAAAGGAAGTGAGGAATCTTGAATCACCCATCTTTGTATTCCTAGTACTTCATACAGACCTTGGCAACCAGTGAAAACTCAATATATATTTGGTCAATTGGAATACATTACATGTTATGGATTTTTTTAAACTAGAGTTTCCCAAAGGCCAAGAGAAGACACATGGGGTATTTTCATTTGTTTAAAGCTTACAGTATATTAAAAATGAAAAAGTAACAAAACTGTGACATATTTTACATGTTCAGTCCTGTTAGTTCATCTTAGTAGTTATCCCTAAGTAACTTCATTTGGATATAAGGCCTAAAGTATGGGTTCTAACCAGTGTATGACAATGAAATACTCTGAGATAATATCTCATGCAAGCCTTACAACCACCCTGTTTTCGTGATACATCATTACCTCCAACTACAGACCAACAAAGAGTTTAGGCAACTTCTATCATGTTCACACATTTGAAAGTGATGCAACACTTTAGATTCTATCCCCCTTCAACCTTCAAAAGTCAAAAAAAAAGTGCTCATTTAAGATTTTTTAATTAGCAAACACCAAAACACACTATTTCCAGAGGCATTAAATCGCCATCATAGTAAACTGATGAAATTTGAAGAAAAACTTAAAAATTTTCTCCCCTGAAGAGTTCTGAGTTCACTGATTCTAATAAACACATTTAGAGGCATCGTAAAGATCATCCTTTTAGAATACACTTAATAGAAATAGTACTAAACAACGTGGATGCTTAGAGTTTCCTCATGTGTTGATATATGTTAGATTTTGCAGGAATTAGATTTGATATGATCTCCTTATTATGCAAAACCATGGAAAACATTTAATTAAAACTTAATTAAAATCTCCATGATGCTTCAACCCCATGGAGTCCATTTTTCAACAGCAAGCAACAAAGAAAGCCTTCAGGACAAATGATTTTTGAAAAATGGTGTATAGGTACTCACTTTTCTCAGTACCTATACCTTTCTAACAGATCTTGCATCTTCTCAAACAATTTTTTTTTCATTTCCATCAACCTGTAAAGTGACAGATTTGTACTAAAACTGGTGATCATCAATTCTAAACAGGTATATACGTTTAGATCAGTTACTGATGCTTCATTTCTTCTAGAGGTTTTACATATAATTTCAAAACACATAAGAAAATTCATACAGTATTATGTTTGCCACATAGTGTGCTCCTGACAGGAATTCATTTAATGAAATTAATAAGTATTCGATAGGTATCAATTAAAAATACTAAGGCTCTGCTACAATTTTTTCTAAAATATTTATGGCAAAATATGTGAACTATTAGTTGTCACCATGATTGAATTTTATTTATTCATTATTAAATCATTCATTATTCAATTGTTTATATAGAAATACTTTGTGTAATAGATATGCTATAGTAAGAACTGGTCTACTGGAGAAGAAAATACTTAAATGTGACCTTGTTCTCTAACTTCTAAGAAGATAGTCCAGTCTTCCCATATAGTTTTAACTTACATCATAAAACAAGAGGTCATAACAAAAGCATATAAAGAGGAATAAAGAGGAACCAACTGTCAATATATGCAACATCATGGATGAACCTCAAAAATGAGGAAAAGAGCCAGGTACAACAGAGGGCATACTTTATGATGCCATTTATATGAAGTTCTGGGACAGGCAAAACGAGGTTGTGGTCAAAGATATCAGAACAACAGTTGCCTGGGTTGTGGTGGAGGTTCGATTCAGAGAATGAAGGAAAGTAGCAGGAAAAACCCTATGGTGATGGGACTGTTCTGTATTTTGATGGGGGTGTGGGTTACACAGGTAAGTGCAATTTTTAAAACATCCAACTGCATACTTACTATCTGTGCATTTTACTGTTTGAAAATTATACTTCAAGTTTTAAAAAGTAAATATGTACCAGACATAATTCATCTTAAGAAGATTAGTCCTCCTACTCTGATGTTCCTGTAGCTCAGAGTTTTTGGAACTCCTCCTTTGGAATTGCATTCAGAGGCTACAATACATTTCTTTGACATCAATGGCAGCGAATCTCATAAAAATGGAATTAACTTTCAGAAACAGCCAGTATCATTCAGGGTCAAGTCTGTTCACTACAAGTGATTAAGCTGGAAAAGAACATTTTTGTTTGTCACACTGGAATACTGATTAATTTAATGAGGCTGATTTCTCTCACAGAAACACAAATATAGACATAAACAGTTACTCTTAACCAACTGGCACAGTAAATTCAATTTAAGCATTCCAAAAACTTTTGGGTTAAATGTGGAATCCTTGAAATAAGTGTCAAAGCCTCCCTAATTCACTACTTTTAAGACAGCAACTTGAATCTCATGCAGAAGAGATGATAGAGTATAATTGCCCTGATAAGTTAATCACACATATTTTGTGATACCAAGAAAGAAATACCTCACATCTTTTTTTCATTATATAATATCTGAAAGACACAGATATTCTCAAATAAGGGTGAGCTGGGACGAAGTGAGAGAGTGGCACTGACATACATACACTAACAAATGTAAAATAGATAGCTAGTGGGAAGCAGCCGCATAGCACAGGGAGATCATCTCGGTGCTTTGTGACCACCTAGAGGGGTGGGATAGGGAGAGTGGGAGTGAGATTCAAGAGAGAGGAGATATGGGGATATATGTATATGTATAGCTGATTCACTTTGTTATACAGCAGAAACTAACACAACATTGTAAAGCAATTATACTCCAATAAAGATGTTAAAAAAATTATGCTTAATTTAATCCCTACTAACAGGGAAGAGGTCTTCTCTCCCTATTAAATTTTATTTACTGTCTAATATAACACAGTATATAACACATTGATCATATCTGCCCCGGGTTACTCCTCCCCAATAAGACTGTAACAGGATAGAATGAATCTAACCCTCTACTATCATACCTTATTTTATTCTATTATTGGGGTGGAGAGCACAGATTCTCATAATACAAAACACCCATTAAGAAAATAAAAAATCAACTGCCCAAATGACCATAGCACAGCCCTGGAAGAGAATTAGGCATTTAAATTTGAACAGGTTATATACAATAATTTTTTTTGCTAAGTAGATCTGTGAAACTTGAATTTATTCTCTTATGATATAAAAAAAATTTTTTTGGCCCAAAAGAATGCCAAATTGAAAAAGTTAGTTTTGTGGAATAAGCAATATATTTGAAATTCTAGTTCTTTATCAGATGCAGAGAAACCCAAGACAGGCTTATCGTTTCTCTATTTTAAATATGAAAGGTTTGAACTAGACATCCTTCAAAGTCCCTGCCTACACTGTCAGAATATTTTCCTATGAATCTATTTGATGTGAGATAGTAACCCGAAACCAATTAAAATTGTTGCAATTACTGTCTTAAGTTAGTGACACACAATGTGACTAACTAAGTAAATGAAATATAGGTGCATAATCTTGATTTCCCCCTTCACAAAAATCACAAGTTTCTGCACAGGTAACTTAATAGAGTAGGTAAATGCACTCTAGGGATTTCAAAAGAACTTAAGGATAAATCTGTTACATAGATACTAGATCTGATATTTAAAACTTATGTAGCATTTCACAATCATTAAACACACTACTAATAGCTTTATTAGATGTTAATCAACAATGTTCCCTGGAACAGTAGGGTTTTTTTGTTTTAAACTCCTTGCCTAAGAATGCAAATGCATCAAGTACTGATATAAAGATCAGAATTCTGAATTGTTGGTCTTCTGTCCAATCCTGTTCCAATTTTATTTTCAAAGAGAGTTCTACATTCCAAGCTGCTCATCTCCCAGTGACTACAGATTATCCTTGTTCATATTTCTATAGAAAGCCATCTCAGAAAGATGAAAATTTATACTATTTTTACAACCTTTCAGGGAGAGTCCGCAAACTGCCTTAATAATTCATTCTAAAATGTAACCACTCTCATTGTCAGGAAATTATCTTTTATGTCAAACATAAATTATGTCATCCAACTGCCTCCTCTTGGTAGAGTTAAACAATCCCAGATCGCTTTTCCTATGGGTCTTTTTTTCTAATATCTCCTGGATTAGCATCCTATTTTAATCTTTGTGATTACTCTTCAAGATTTTTAAGCCCGTCTTAAGACCATACTCCATATTCTAATGAGCGCCTAGCCCAGGGGTTGGCAAACTACAACCCTTAGGCCAAATTTGCCTGTTTTTGTAAATAAAGTTTTACTGGAGCACAGACATGATCATTCACTTATGTATTTATGTATTATCTAAGGTGGCTTATGTGCTTACAACAGAGACTGTATAGCCTACAAAGCCAAAAATGTTTACTCTCTGGCCCTTTACGGAAATATTTGTGGACCCCTGACGTAGTCAGTGAAGTTACTTAAAATGCACAATTACTTCAGGTTTCATCTTATATATGAACAAACAGGGCCTGAAAAGTTTTATCATACCCTGTCCAACTTTTTCAGACCCTCTCTCTCTATTTGAATTTGTGATCTATTAAGCCTGACCTAGCATAACATCCTAAAATATTGGTGGATGGCAAATGCTTAAGAGTGTCAGATAAGATGAGCAATACAAGTTAGTGAGCAGTTTCCAGCATCTACCCCAAGCAGGGGAACACTTTTCAGTAAAAAGTGTTAAATCTTCCCCCATAATCGGGGCACACATTGGAACACAGAGGACTTCAGAATTCTCTCAGTAAAGGCACACTGAGACATGTCTGCCTGACATTAGCCACCTCTCTATGACCCATTCTCCTTCTCCAGCTCAAGAGTGTATTGTGAGGACACCTGGAAGCAAGTGCTTCCAGGGGCAGGACACCCATATAATTGAGTGGAGCAGGCTGGTGTTAGACCGTAGAGCATGGAGGATACTGTGGAGGACCGGAGTGCATGCATCTGTCCAGACATGTTAGCACTGACCTTCTCCAAACTACTGCTGGGCTGTAATATGGGCCCAGAGCAGACAGGTCTTTGAATTTTTCAAGGGAACCTGAAAATCAAGATTCAAATTTCTTAATACACCATGAGGGCCAACACTTTAATGGCTAAAAATCCTCACCTGTGTCCACCTAGATTGCAAAATTCTTTAAGACACCCTGGTTGATTGAGATACATCTATTGAGGAGCCTTGACCTTAATTAAAACTCTTATTTTAGAAAAGAAGGAACTGAAGATTAGAAAAGTTAAATTATTGGTCTACAACTGCATTGAGTATAACTAATCTAGGGCTATAACTGTGGTCGAGTGCTACTTTCAACATACCAGTCCACAAATACCTCTTAATTTAGAGGAATTCAAGGAACCCACTAAGAATCTGATAAAAGCTATAAACCCTATGAGAGAAAAATATACATAAATGTAAATTCACAAAAAAATTGGCTTATAACTTAAAGGATTTCATACACTCATGAAGCTTATCCTTGTCCATCCTCAGGGAGCCATAGTCACCAGGCTCAGTATTTTTCAAATCTTCAATATGAAGAATTCATAATCTTCCAATTATGCCACATAAAATATAATCAAGTCTTTATAACCTTCTAGATAGATTTCATTTACTACTTCTGCTCACTGACATGACCGCTATGTCACCTCATTATACAAGAACAAATATTTCAAATAGAACAAGTTCACAAACTCATAACATTGGTTATATAACATTCTTTGTTATGGTTTTAAATGGTCAGAACTTTTGTTCAAATAAATATAGTCTCTTTTAGGATAAATTATCATTTGACTTCAACCATTCTAAAAGATATAGTGAAAAATCTTTCCTTTCTCGGACACATTGATTTGCACTTATTTTCAAAAGCATCTCTCTAACCAGCTCCCTCTGGGCAGGGTGAGCATCTTTCTCTTGATCTCAGAACATCTTGGACACTGCCCTTATTTCCTCGTTTTCGAATTCTTCTTATGTACCTCTATCCTATGAGCCTTTTGAAGAGGGACGGTAACTTATTAAGGTCTGGGCACAATGCCTGCCACATAATAAGCACTCTATTAATGCTGGATGAGTTAACACTGGCCTCTCAAGAGATTTCACTAGGTCTGAGTTAAGTTGAAACCTCCCTTGAAAATATTACATCAAGACAAGAGTAGGGCTTCCCTGGTGGCGCAGTGGTTGAGAGTCCGCCTGCCGATGCAGGGGACGCGGGTCCGTGCCCCAGTCCCGGAGGATCTCACATGCCGCGGAGCGGCTGGGCCCGTGAGCCATGGCCGCTGAGCCTGCGCATCCGGAGCCTGTGCTCCGCAACAGGAGAGGCCACAACAGTGAGAGGCCCACGTACCGCAAAAAAAAAAGAGTAGTATTTTGGTATTTTATCTCTTTTATGGCTTCTTATTTTTTATAAAGGAAGGAAATAAGAGGTGAATGATGATTAATTTTGAAAACATCAGTCTATGGAAGGAATAGGGGGAACTATGTTTTAAACCATTTCCAAAGGGGTGTCTGGCAGGACAGAAGTTAATCATGGAAGAAAATTTCTGTTGTCATTATTCAGCCCCAAATTTCCCAATACCTCTTAGGATGGCAAATGGACAGGTAACACACAGATCGCTTTGTCTGAATGTTATATCAGACAAGGGACCCACTTGCATACTTACTCTAAATTTTGCAAATTATCTTACATTATGTAAAATAAGAATATATGTAAATAAATTATTAAAAAGAAGAAAATCAAATAAAATGTAGATAAAAGTAGAAAAATACAAACGTTATTCAAACCATGGTATTCTCAGTGTGAGAATAAAAACAACACAGTTTTGTATATTTTCCTGAATTGGTTTCTTAGGAAGTCTATTTTACAAGAGGGTAATTTTACAAAATGATAAGGCTGAGAATTTTAGAGGAAACAATGCATGAATTATTGGCAAATTCAATAGTTATTATTAAGCATCTATGTTACACAAAGTGCCATGCTACAGGGAATACAAACACAGTGTCTTCCTACCTGAGGGAGGCAGAGAAGTATAGAGACCCATCGAGCCATTTTAAAAGAGCTAACATTGGGCAAATCCGAGAGATTTGGGAGACTGGGAGACTCCGAGCATCGAAACAAATAAGCAAGAGTAAAGGATTATAACACACTAAATAAGCATCAGTTAGTCCACTCTACTTATACAAATAAACAAACCAAAAAAAAGAAAGGAAGTTCCTCCTTACAATAGAAGTCCAACTAACAAATGTAGAAGGAATAATTAAATTAGGAAAATCAGTATTTGGCAAGAATTATCGATAGAAGCTAAAATCAGTAGGTGAAAGTTTGAGAAGCAACAGATTATTTCCATTGCCTCAAAATACTTCCAAACCAAATACTTATTAATTACAAAAGAAAAATAGAGAAAATTTATAGTGGTGAAACTTGGCAGACACCACCTTAGCAAGTAGTCAAAGTTAACATTACCAGGAATGGGCACTGACCTCATGAACTTTCTGAGATGATGCACTGAGAATATATCATTTAGTAATCCTCCTGCCAAAAGCAAGTAACCTAAATCTATTCATAAGGAAATCTATCAGACAAACCCAAAATGAGGGATATTCTACAATATAATAGCCTATATTTTTCAAAAATATCAGTATCTTAAAATACAAAGAAACGCTTTCCAGATTAATGAAGGAGTATTCCATATTACAAAGACGAAAGAGACATGACAACAGAATAGAACACAGGATCAGAGATTTCCTTTTGCTATAATGGACATCTGACCAATTGGTGAAAAATGAATGAGATCTATAGATTATAATATATCCATGTTAATTTCCTGATTTTAATAATTATCCTTGGTTATGTAAAAGAATTTATTTGTTCTTAAGAAATACCGGCTGAAGTGTTTAAAGACATCAGGCATGCAGCCGAATCTAAATAGTTAAGGATATTAAATAAAATATATAAATACATACATATGTGTGTATATACATGCATACATCTGCCTATATATTTTAATCAATAGTTCCCTAATATCCTAATCCGATTTGACTAAGAAAAACAAACATAGACTTTTTTGTGTACCTGCTTTCCTTTTTGTTAGTAATTTGGAGCAGTGGGCAAAGAAAAAGTAGAGCAGTTCAAGTGTAATTCGAAACAACAAGTTTGGGTCTAGTACTACAGATAATCCTGAGTTACTCTAGGCAGACAGTTAATTTGGTCTGTATCAAATCTTCTTCATTTTCCATTCTAACCCACAACACATTTTCCACAAGAAAAAAATCTCTATACTATATGGATAGATATATGGATATTTTAAACCAACTTACAAAGGGAAGAACCCTTACCCCTCACCATATCAGTCACTTCAAAAAAAAAAAAAAAAAAAAAAAAAAACAAAGCAACAAACAATAAAAAACCCAAACTAGCATATACAGGTCATTTTGATAGCAACCGACCTCCTCACTCCAGCCCCTATGGACACTGTGGTCTTTCTTTAAGGGAAACTGTCCATTTGGCATAGTCTTGGCAGTAGGACCTCTTTTGTACTGTGGCCTGTCTCTAAAAAGAAGACAGACTTTTCTATTGCACATTCCCTGGAAGCTTATCAGGTACTTGCTTCTGGCAGCTTGAATCATGCACAGACCAGACTTCTACTTATTGACTGCACTTCCTGCTTCCCCCAGAGCTCCCTGGCTTCTGCAAATTTTCCCTCCCAGACTCTGCACCTCCCCCATCAATTTGTGTGCCCTTCTCCTCCCCCAGTAGCCTTCCAGTGAAATCCTTCTGGGCTTAAAATAACCAGCCAGTTTCTGTTGCTTGGAACCAAGAATCCTAACTGACAAAAATTTATTAGAATTTCTAAAAATCTCAAAATAAGTTACTGTTATCCTACTAATAGGAACCCAATAGGGGTCTGTTTACATGTGAGCAAATCTCTTTGGGGCACTTGCAAGTGTGGAGAGAAGATTGGCTTCACATTTGGGCATGGCCTTTCTGGCTATTTAGAGATAGGCTTCCATACAGATTAATTCCTATAAGAGGCAATTAAAGCTAAATTCTTTCGATGTGCTGGAAGTTGAGATAAAGATGCAAAACTACCCAACTCTCACTAAATTTGCTAAAACATTTTAATTGAATATGTGGCCGTTTCCAGAGACTGTCCACCTGCTAGAAGCTCTCTTTACCTGGAGAAATGCAATCCCTGCTGGCCACCCACATACTATCTCTAAAATACCATCCTCTAACACTTCCTCCAAAATAAAATTTCTTCCTCTAGGGGCTATTTTTCTGCCACTAAGAAAAGTCTTTGTTTTCACAAAGCAAGTGGATTTCATGCCGAAAACTTTTAGTCTGTTTTTCTTTACAAATGTAGAATGAAAAGTAATTGAAAATGCTGCTAATTAAAAGGAAAGTTATCATTTGCCCTTTAGCTGCAAATAATATCAAAGCTCGTTCAATGATAATGAAGTGCAGTAGTAACTAGCCTGTTGTGATGGTAACCCAGGAACATCACATCAGTTCTTAAAATTCCTAAAACTGTGGTAGGGTCCAAAGGCATTTATTTTACATAGGTCACACGAGCCCTTGTTCATGCTCAGATGTGCAAATGTAGCCGTGTCTGTAACTTTGATCCAAATTTATTTAAGTTATAAACCTTTCCAGGGTACTGTTTCATGATAATTATGTTGTGAGAAAAACTGTTCTCTATTTTCATCTATACGTCTGAGGAGTTCACAATTTTTCTAAAGAATGTACATTGCAGTGATTTTTCTTTCCCAAAATGCTAATCTGAGCAAGTCAACTCCTGTGTAATCTTTTAATGATTCACCGCTGCCTACGTGATAAATCCGGGCACCTTGGCCTGATATACAAGTGCCTTGAGAAGCTGTTTGCTGTTAACCTTCGAATGTTGTTCTCCCATTTCCTGTCCTACATTCTTACAGCCCTTCATCCCCAAATCTTTACACTCTGCTCTCTCACTTCTCAGTGTCTTGCAAACTCTCTTTCTGCTGGCCTGAATGCCTCTCGTTTCTCACTAACTGTTCAAAGTCCACTCAGAGTCAAGACCGAACTCTTCTTATGTCAAACGGTCCTAAGTGCAGACGAGAATCAAGTTAAAGAATGAAAGTGAAAATTTATCCACAGTAAGCAGTAAGTAAATGAGAGTGATTATTATTTTATATGCTATGCATATTATTATTATATGCTGTGTGCCAAGCACTGTTCAGACTGGGAATATGACACTGAACAAAACCAGCAAAAATCCTCCCTGCTTTCATATAGCATTCTGGTAAGTGACAACAGAAAATATAAAATAAGTAAATTGTAGAGTCTGCTAGTCAGTGGCAAGTACCAGAGAGAAAAAGAAATTAAGCAGAGTAAGGAGGATGGAGAGTGCCGGGGAAACAGCTGTGATTTTTAAGATAGTCAAGGCACCCTGATGGGAAGGAGGCATTAGATGGGGGAGCCCATCATTCGAATATCTAAGAGAAGAGTGTAGGAGCAACAGAGGTAGATGCAAGTGCCACTGCTCAGCCTGAGGCAGGGACATGCCTGGCTTATGTGAAGAACAGCAATGAGGCCAGTGTGGTCCAAAAGGGGAGAGGAAAGAAAGTCAGCGGAGAGGAGAGTTCAGAGAGAGAAAAAGGGTGGTGGGGGCAGATCACATAGAGTCTCATATGCGGTGGGGCAGTGGGGAGCCACTACAGCGTTTGATCAAAGGACTAGCAGGCTCTGGCTATGCTTTCACCAGGCTCCCTCCAGCTCCTTTGTAAGAAGAGAAAGGAGAGCAAAGGTGGAAGCAGGGAGCCAGTTAGGAGGCCACTACAATAATCAAAGCAAAAGATGACGGTAGTTTGGATGAGGGTAGTAGCAGTGGAGGTGGAGAAGAGTGATGGGTCTGGACATAATTTGAACATAGAATCAAAAGGATATTTTTCAAAGATTGGGCACGAGATGTAAAAGAAACAGTGAAGTCAAGGCTGCCATCCAGATGTTCGGCCTGAACAACTGAAAGTTGTCACCATCAAGGAGGAGGGGAAGCCCCCTGGGAGTAGTAAGTTCAGGAGGCAGATAGGGAGCTTGGTTTGAGTCATGTCCAGTCCTCTTTAAAAAACCAGGTGTAGGGGAAATGGGCCTTAAAGATTATTTCAGTTTGTAAAATTCTGGCGCCTAAGAAAATTCTGAATACCATACATTCCCTATCTTCAAAGAACTTATTACGGGTGTACCATCATTCCCACACTACTAAGAGGCAACAAACTTTAGTTAAAATGATGTATGAATAAATTAAGAGCTAGTGCTCAATAAATAAAGCACTACGTTGGATATCAAAACATATTGCAGGGCTTCCCTGGTGGCGCAGTGATTGAGAGTCTGCCTGCTAATGCAGGGGACGTGGGTTCGTGCCCTGGTCCGGGAAGATCCCACATGCCGCAGAGCGGCTGGGCCCGCGAGCCATGGCCGCTGAGCCTGTGCGTCTGGAGAGACCACAGCAGT
>NW_020172824.1:1995561-2003168 GCF_003031525.2 Neophocaena asiaeorientalis asiaeorientalis | reverse complement strand
CAAAAAAAAAAAAAAAAAAAAACCATATTGCAGAAATAAGTTTTAGGGATGTCTGGGAAGGGAAAATACCACTAACTTTTATTGAATGACACAAACCTTTTTAGTTAGTTCCTCCACTTATAGACATGAAAAGTAACATTTCAGATTTTTAAAAACTCATTAAGATTCCAATAGAAACTGTGATTCAAATCTCAAAAAAAACCTTTTTGGACAATTCTAACATAATATCATCGAGTAATGTGATGCCCTGGGGCAACAAAGGGAGCATAGACACCTTTTGCCAGAATACACTGTAGCCTAGGTGAGGAATAAATGCTAGAATTCAGATATAAATACTTATACCACAGTATCTATGCTTGTTTACTGCCCCACCAGGTGATTTATACCTGGATTCAAGATGGAACTCCTTGGACAAGCTCAGTCTACTGGGCTGTTGATCAACAAAGCAGTCCTCACCTAAAGAGCCAGGCCTTACAAATACTTATTTGAAAGGCCCACGGTCATTTCTCAAAGGGCAAGCTGTCATACATATATCTTCTGCTTTTCTCAAACTTCTAAGTTTTTAGAGGTTTTTTCAAAACTCTAGGTATATTTTATTCTCAAACATTTAAATTTAAAAATAGTTAGACATAAAATAAACAAAGAACTCATGCAATTCAACATCAAACAACCCAATTAAAAAATGGGTAGAAGATCTGAATAGACATTTTTCTAAAGAAAACATAAATATGGCCAGCAGGAACATAAAAGAGCTCAACACCATTAATCAACAGGGAAATGCAAATAAAAACTGCAATGAGATATCATCTCACACCTGTTAGGATGGCTGTTGTCAAAAAGATAAGAAATAACAAGTGTTGACAAGGATGTGGAGAAAAGGGAGTCTTTGTGCACTATTGGTGGAAATGTAAATTGGTGCAGCCACTATGGAAAACAGTAATAGAGGTTCCAAAAAAAAATTAAAAATAGAACTACTGTATGATACACCTATTCCATTTCTGGGCACTTAGTCAAAGAAAACAAAAACATTCAAAAAGATATAAGCAGCCTCATGTTCATTGCAGCATTATTTACAATAACTAAAATATAGAAAAAACCCTAAGTGTGCATTAAAAAAATACAAATGAAAATAAAAATAGTTACACATAAAGATTTTAGGGAGTAAAAATTAAGACCACATGCCTATGCATGCACAGTGCCCTATCTACTAAATGCTGTCAGTCCAGGCAGTCATCTAAATGGTGGAAACCAGTTGACTATATAGGGAACCATTATTTTTTATTAAAGCTTGACCTTATGAAGTTTTGAGTTTTAGTGGATTTTATCATATAGATTAATTCATGGATAGACTGACTTCTCCTTTATTATTTTCAATTGCCTAATCCATTTTGCCATCAAATTTCAAAGGCCAAGGCCTAATAAGAGGAAAAAATATGGCTAAGTGTATAAAAATATTCTGATTTATATCCACTTTAAATAAGGACACAAACGTACTCCTTCAGTTGAAATCAACTGTTACCACTTCCTTCTTTCTCATCAAACACACACACACACACACACACACACACGGAAGCATTTACATCTTGCTGCAGGTTGAATGGATCAGTAAGCATATGGGAAGGCCTTCCTATGAATCTGCTGAAACTGTACCACAACCAATAAAAAATTAAAATATGTGTCCCCCAGGACTGAAAAGCAGAATTAAAGGCTGAAAAGACAACATTATTAATGCAAGGAGTAAAGCACAAAGCCAGGTATGAGGTAGGCCCCTTTTTAATATAAAGTGACATTTCCTATAACCTCTGGATCATGAGTCTACATGTCTGATATAGATAATTTCTTCAGAAATTGAGAATACTTAATTTGTGTGGGATAGCAGTAAATTGGGGTCGAAAATGAGGGTTCCTGTTCGACTCTGAATCATCTCTGCAACATATCGATTATATTTTCATGCATTGGCCTGTGGTTGGGTATTAATAGGATTTTTTGACAATTATGTGTAAAGGATGCAAAAGTAGCACCCATAGTCTGATGGATGAATATTGTCTCTTCAAACTCTGTCAGTTTTCCTAAACTTGGAAATAGCACAAGATTACTGTGAAGGAAACAGATTCAGGTCAGCAACCCTGAATATAAAAGCTCCACTTGCAATAGATTTGTAATAGTGAGAAAAGCAATTGCCCATGAATTCCTGGTGAACCAAAAGCAATTAGATTTACCAAAAAAAGGAAACTGTTAGAAATAAGTTTTCCACACAAAAAAAATAGCACAGATACTATTCCCATTACTGAAGTACATCAGAACTGATAGTGTTTGTATCAGAATATTCCAAACTTGCTAAAAATAAATGGCATCATTTTTATTCGAGGTGACTAAGAAATAAAGTTGCTGTTTTCAACTTTGTTGATACTGTGACTGGGGCCTTTGGAATGCATTTAAGAGGTGAATTCAAAGTCTGTCAGACAAGGTAGGGTTTAAATCTCTCAGCAAAATGAAATCTAATACTGTTCCTTTGATGCAAGCTGGGAAAGAGAGTGTGAGTAACAGTTTCATCAACCCCCAACTGCTAAATGTATAGATGAGAGTAGACAGGGGAAGCAGAGCTGCCTGGCAGAGAGGAAGAGAAAGAGAAACCCTGAGTAGTATCTGGTGTTACAGAGAGTGCTTTTCTTCTAGGCTTGCAAAACACTTCAAATGACTTCTCTAATTAATCCCTAGAACACTTTATGGATGGTTGGCTGGGGAGGGAGGGGTTATCTTCCTTTAGACCTAAGAAAACAGGAAGAATAAATTCCAGGCTGCTCAAGGTCAGACAGGTAAGAAAGCCAAGGACAGAACTCAGATTTCTGGGTTCTCCCTCCTTCATGCAAACTATCCCAGATCTAAGTTCTATGTTCTTTAGGTATGGGCTTTGAGATGAACCGGGATTACAAATATAACCAAAAACAAGTAATATCATCCACATAGGGTTTAAGAGGGCCTTTCTTTTGAATCATGCTTTTAAAAAACGAGCAATCCTTTTATTTTAATTATTCTTTTGATTTATTCATCAACACAGTGCAGGACAAATTCCCTCAACATTTTTGAACCTCAATCTAGTAACTAAGCTACACGCAAAGGGAGCTATGATTCAGTCAGCTAATGTTATCACACTTAAAAAAAAAAAAAGCAAAATGTATTTATTGAATCACACAAAGAAATTAAGAAAATGATTATCAATTATCTTGGCAAGGATTCCTTAATTAATTGGCAGCACTAATAACATGTTATCTTCCCTATTATTAAAACAATGCGACTTCTATTAAAAACTATTCATTAAAGATTCATTCGTTCCTTAGTGCCTCCCGCTGTTTCATATCTTATGTAGCTAAAGGGCTGCTTCCTAGAGTATGAAGTACTGCTGTGTGGAGAAGCAGCACCATATAGAATTTATGTTGAGAGACGTTATGCTTCTGAAAGCTCTGCCTAGAGTATCATAAGGATATTACTTATAAAAGCAAACAGAGCTAATGTATAGCGGTCTGGTGTGTGTGTGTGTGTGTGTGTGTGTGTGTGTAAAAACCTGTAATACCTTCCAAAAGTAACTGACCTATATTCCTCTCATAGATGTATGGCAGTGGTTCTTAACAGGGGACGATCTTGCTCTCCAGGGCACTTTTGGCAATATTTGGAGACATTTTTGGTCTTCACAGCCAGGGGAGGGTGCTACTGGCACTCGATGCATAGGAACCAGGGATGCTGCTAAACATCCTACAAGACACAGGAGAGCAGGACAGTCCCCCACAACAAAAAATCATCTGGCCCCAAAATGTCAATAGTGCTCCTCTTGAGAAACCCTGATCTAGAGGGAAAATATTGGATTTCTGCTGCCAGTAGCCACTGTTGCTCTTAGTCAGCTCTGTCATAGCTGTGACAGAATTTAAGTTGGGACTTACACATTGCTACTAAGATAATTAGAACCTAAGGATTCTTTTCTACATTTCTCCCATAAATGAGCCGAATAAGGCTCATGGACTTATTAGCTAACTAAGGATTTCTGTAATTGTCACAATGCCTCCACCCTCAAACTCTCCCCCAACTCACCCCTCATGCTAAGAATGGCTAACGTTTTATTAAGTTAGAAAGAATAAGATCCTGTGTCTCTGACATATTTGAATTGAAGCCAAGGAGACAAAACCAAACCTTAGTCTGCAACCTCCCTTGGGAAATCTTTGTTCATTTTAATACTTGTTCAGTCAGCTGTCTGCCTGAATGACAAGGTTTTTATCTCTAATGTGAGTGGCTTTGAAGGCTACTTGCATTATCCGTTCCTCAGCAATTGCTGCCAAAACCACAACACTGCAAGCTGATAATTAAATCCAGCTGCCTCTACTATGAATTCAATCATATCAACATTAGCAGCAATCTTAGTGGTTGTTGGTGGGTTTCTTTTCCCAGTTCTAGACAACATAATTAACTTCACTAGCCTTCTTAGATTAAACAAAACTCAGAGCTAAAGAATGCTATGAATTAAACTACTATAAATACTACTCACGCAAAGGAACGCAGTTGGATCATGAGGATACCGAATTGGTGCTAATGCACTGCTTACTTGTGTCGAGCCGTTTGATCTAATACACGTTATGTTCAATCTGTAGGTGTAGTTTCAGATTTCACTTGCAAAATCTCATGTTATCTGACCATTTACCGCTCATGAAAAATTAACTCCAGAATATGTAAACAGGACATAGTTCACAATGCAAAGAAGTCATCTTGTCAAACACTGAAATGTACATACTAAAACAATATCAGAGTGCTCTCACATCATCTGAACTAACAATTCAAAAGAAATGTGTTCTAAGTGACTTTAAAATAATCTGTCACAGTTCAAGTATTTCAAAACCATCTGATTTTTAAATTGTGATGGTACAAGAGTACCCCAAAAGCACTTTAATATAATCCTTTTAATTAGTATTTGACATACTAATTATTAGTATTATTAGCGAGGAAGTGAAATTTTTCTGTACTAAGTAATATGTTTACTTGCACAAGTGCAACAACAGTTGCTTTATTTCTATGACTAAAAGTTTTAAAATAAAAAGAGACAAATAAATATGACTACAACCTTGTTATAAGTATGGTTTACTCAACAATCAGTGAATGCATTAATTTGCTATTGCTGCTATAATAAATCACCACAAACAGTGGCTTAAAACAGTTCAAATTTATGATCTTATAGATCTGTAGGTCAGAAATCCTACATGGGTCTCACTGGGCTAGAGTGATGTTGTCCACAGGGTGGGGCTCCTTCTGGGGGCTCTAGAGGACAATTTGTTCCTTTGCTTTCTCCAGCTTCTAGAGATCACCTGGATTCCTTGGCTTGTGGCCCCTTCCCTCCATTTTCAAAGCCAGCAGCACAGTGGCTTCATATTGTTCCCTCTGACCACAGCTGGGAAAAGTTCTCCACTTGTAAAGATTCTTGTGATTAGATCACACCCACCCAGATAGTCCAGGATAATCTCCCCATCTCAAAGTCCTTAACCTTAATTACATTTGCACAGTCCCCTTTACCACTTAAGGTAACATATTCACAGGTTCTAGAGATTAGGAAGTAATCATTTTGGGGGAGCCATTACTCTGCCTACCACAGTGGCTGTTTACTGAATTTTTACATTAAAAAAATTCTCAAAATCAAAGGCATATGTCCCTTGATATAAAAATATTTACCTTTTTGCTCTTAACCACATATTAGGAAAGAAAGAAGTATCTTTCCTGGGAAATATCGGCAATGATATTTAAAGTACTTTCAGCACAACTGAAAATAATTTAATGTCATATAAGAAAGTGACAGAGAGAAACCGTTCATGGTCATCAGTTTGATCTACATGAGTCCCACAGCACTGTCTGCTTCACATTCTTCTGCCATCATAGGTACTGTGAGTCCTAAGGATTTAGAGGCATAAACAGAATGTCACCAGCCTTAAAATACTCGATGACAAACTTTATATCTAATGATCATTCTCTTACCTATTTGGGGATATCCTATGACTTTACAAGTTGCTTTTCATACTTCTTCACCCTCTGAAATGTATATGGTTTGTTACTGTGTATATATCATCAAGGGATGTAGATAGTGCTGCTTTCTTTAGATGCCATTCCACAGGAGGGGCCTTTGTCTGTTCTGCCTACTCTGGACTCAGGGCCCTTAACTATGAATATCAGGTTTTGATCCATCAGTTAACATATTTCTCCTTAGTAATTCCCAAAAGAGCTTTGTAAGAACAGACTGACTGAAAATAACCAAATCACTACTAGGTGATGGACAATCAACACTACTTAAGGGGAACATACACCCACAATCATTAAAAATTATTCAAATATAAACCATAATGAGGCTCAATCAACAAACATTCACTGAGTGCTTCCTAGGTGCAAGGTAGTATTCTAGGCACTAGGGTGTGAACAGTGAACACAACAGACAAAAATTCTATCCTTAAAGAAGTTTCCATCTAGTGGGTTAAACGGTCAATAAACAAGGTACAGGGAGCTTCCCTGGTGGCACAGTGGTTGAGAGTCCGCCTGCAGATGCAGGGGACACGGGTTCGTGCCCCGTGTCTGGGAGGATCCCACATGCCGCAGAGCGGCTGGGCCCGTGAGCCATGGCTGCTGAGCCTGTGCGTCCGGAGCCTGTGCTCCGCAACTGGAGAGGCCACAACAGTGAGAGGCCCGCGTACCGCAAATAAATAAATAAACAAGGTATACAGAATGTTAGACAGTGTTAAATGCTAACGAGAAAAATGAAGTTGAGCAGGAGACAGGAAGTGAACACGAGTGGGAGGTGAAATTTTAGATAGGAAGGCCAGGGAAGGCCTCCCAGAGAAACTACCAGAGTTCATTGTGGAATGACAGCCTCACTTCATTAAGGAGGACAAGTGCAGGGAAAACACTTCAGCCCAGAATCTGCTCTGATCCTTATTCACCTATTGACATTTGGTCAGTTATTACCTGCTGGTGCTCTCCTGAATCCCCATATTGGAACAAGTCCTGTGTTCATATTGGTTCCTTCATGTCAGGGTGATTTGTATCACCAGTCCTGAAACTTCTCCCTCTATACTAACAGTTTTTCAAAGCTGAGGCTTTAAAGTCCATGCATCTCAGTAATTTTGGCTATTTCTATGCCTATTTACCAAAACTTAGATACATACAAGTATAGGCATTTTAAGGAGACACACCTCTCTTCCACTGCACACGCTTCAAAATACGGACAGTCTTTTAAATTTCCTTTCTTGGCAACGGGAGGGTTGTGTTTTAACAACATGGTGCAGAGCACGTTCGCTCTAAATCATAGGAATAGCCCCGTTTTGAATGGCAGCACACGATATAGAGCTGGTGCTCTGGAAATACTTGTTGAGTATGCAACCTCTCATGTATCAGGTGTTTTGCACACAACATAATTCTCATTTTAATCGTACAAGGTGGAATTTACAGTCCCCATTTTATACGAGACAAAACAGGCTGAGAAAGGTTAAGTCACCTCCCTAAGGTTACACAGGTGATAAGCACAAAGACAGGCATTCGGGGAAACTGAATCTCCCTCCCCAGCAGGGCGCATCTGGGGCTGACGGCTC
>NW_020172824.1:1905576-1995248 GCF_003031525.2 Neophocaena asiaeorientalis asiaeorientalis | reverse complement strand
TGCTGTGGGATGAAATCACGCCCCCCTGCCTTCCTGGGTATTTTTTTTGTGATCTAACTGATAATCTATACTAGATTTGAATGTAAAATGGCAGTACATTAAGATGGAAAGTAAAATGGGTGTTACTTGGAATTCTTTGAGAATGAACCATTCTAGGTTAAAAGATTTCTAAATAGGTAAGTCTAAACTTTCATACCTTAAATATAATTTTAATAGAAATACTTCTAAAATATACCATGAATTGTGCTTCTTACATATAAGGCACAGAGTGAACATTAGGTAATACCTTCTTCACTACTCAGAATCATCACTGGGTCATTAATAATTCACTCTATGCAATATGTACTTGTAGATATAGATGCACTTGCAGTTGGTTGTCCTATGAAGACAATCGGGTCTAGAAAAAGGCCACTCAATCAGGTGACTCTATGACAGACTTGTCCCTTTCACAAAAAGGCAAACAAAGAATGTGGCTGGCTGCCAGACATTGTAGCACAGCTACCCTTCTGCCAAATCAGTGATGATGGCAATGAGATGACAATGATGACGATGATGACGATGATAATGATGGCGGCATTTATTGGGCACTTGCTACATGTCAGGAACAGTATCAAGTAATTTATATAGGTTCTTGCATCTACTCATTCAGTAATCCTGTCAGGTAAGAACTGTTTCTCTTTTTCCATGTTATGGATGAAGACACTAAGGTCAAGAGGATAAATAACTCTTCCCAAGTCACCGACTGGAAACCTGCAGAACTCACTAAAAACTCATACAGTCTAATTTCAGGACACTGTTTTAACCACGTCACTCTATTGCCCCAAATTAAAAGATGAAGCAGTCTTTATACGGATGCTCACCTTCCAGAAAGTAACTGGCTTATTCACTGCTGCCTTCTCTTCACCACATTGAGAGGAGCAGAGAATATTAGCTAATGTCGATCAGCTAATGAAGTCAACTAAAGACAAGTCCTCTGGGGCTTGAACTCCCCTGAAGAGACAGAGTGTATGAGTGAAGAGCTTGGACTCTGGGGCCAGACTGCCTCTAATCCAGGCTTTCCTACTTACGAGGTTACTGTGTGACCTTGGGCAAGTTACATAACCACTCTGCACTTCAGGTTGAAGAAGCAAGAATGCGTATTTATTGATACTTCACAGAGACGTGGCAAAGATCGAATATGCAGTTTACATGGAAAGTGTTTTAAACAATGCCTGGCAAATATTAAGAGTTCAATATATCAGTTATTAGTGTCTCATCTGCACTAATGAGGAAGATGACCCTCTGTCATTTAAAAAGCTCATGCCAGGGGCTTCCCTGGTGGCGCAGTGGTTGAGAATCTGCCTGCCAAAGCAAGGGACACGGGTTCAAGCCCTGGTCTGGGAGGATCCCACATGCCGCGGAGCAACTAAGCCCGTGAGCCACAACTACTGAGCCTGCGCGTCTGAAGCCTGTGCTCTGCAACAAGAGAGGCCACGACAGTGAGAGGCCCACGCACCGCGGTGAAGAGTGGCCCCCGCTTGCCACAACTAGAGAAAGCCCTCGCATAGAAACGAAGACCCAACACAGCCAAAAAATAAAAAAATAAATAAATTTAAAAAGAAGGCTCAACATTTAAGAAAAAAAGCTCATGCCATAATATTGTGGGGATAGTTTTCTCCATCAAATTCAGCAACTGGAAAATTCCAGCAGCACAGAAGGAAATCAGAGTACACCTTTACTGGGATTCCAGCAAGCTGAGATCAAGTCTTCTCTGTCACTAACTGGAATCATAGCCGGCACTCAAATGTGCCTCTTCTGGAAACTTGTAGATGTCTTAACATTCAACAAATGAGCATGTGTCTCTGTTGGTTAGTCTGTTCTCAGCATTAATGACATGCCCATTGTTCAGAATAGTTAATGAAATACACATTCTAGATCATTTCAGTTTGGTGCTAAAACTTTTACTCCAACTGTTTATAAAAACTTTACTAAAATTGGGTACATCATTTTCTTCAGCGAAGATACACTCACAAATAAACCATGAACTTTAAAGTGTCAAGTATATACTGTGAGGAGAGCAAAGACATGGAAGACATGATCTCAGGCTTAAAGAGTTTATATCCAGTTGGAAGGACAAGACTCAAACCACAAATAATCTACAGACTACAGAAGGGGGGAAGTGCCAAATAACTGACAGACAGGAAATGCTATAGGATTTGAGAGGGCAGAAAAATAATAGTGAGTTGATGAAATTGGAGTGAATTCCATAGAAAAATTGGGACTAAGACCTGAAACGCTTACAACTTATAAACTTGCACTCGTTCCCTAATCCCAAAATGCAATTTCTTTTTAATGTGCTCATCCTGTTGATAGTAACTTTGTGGAATTCTGTGTTCAGAAGGATTCTGAAGCCAAATGTGGACTCAGTGGGAAACAATACTATAAGTGGTATTAAATCTGCTATTGGGAGAGGAAGCAGGAAGGAAAGAGCACCCAATTCTACCCTTTCCTGACCAGCTCTGCTTCCTTCCCACACTTCTGCTCCCTACCCCTTATTCCTCCTTTGGGGCCACTATCTACTGATTTCCTTCTTCCCCCTCTTCCTCCACCTTCCTTGGTTTCTGTCATTCTCAGTTCTTTCCAGCAAATCAACAAAGCTACCTTTTCTTTTTCCCCTTAGTGAACCAAATAAATACTAAATCCTATTCAACCCCAAAGCTTCAGATGTTCTCAGCAGTGTTAAGCAACTACTTCCTCACCCCTGTTTTGCAATTTGAAAACACAAATGTTTATCATTGTGATCACCGGTGCGTCAATGACTTAGGTTTACTTAGGGTGGGGTCTCAACAAGATGAGAGGAACATGAAGGTTGCTGATTTGGACACAGCAAATTGCCTGCACTATTGCCTGCCTCTCTCAGATCCATAGACTCCATAGAATGTGAGAACAGAAAGAAAACTTAGAAATCAAGCTTAATTTCTTCCTTGTATGAAGGAGGATGATCATGCCTGGGAAATCAAGTCACTTTCCCAAGGAAAATACAAAGACTTTATAGCAGAAACAGAGCTCGGGCTTAGAACTTCTAAACACATGCTCTTTCTTTTTTTTTTAACATCTTTATTGGAGTATAATTGCTTTACAATGTTGTGTTAGTTTGTGCTGTATAACAAAATGAATCAGCTATATGTATACATATATCCCCATATCCCCTCCCTATTGAGCATCCCTCCCACCCTCCCTATCCCACCCCTCTAGGTGGACACAAAGCACCGAACTGATCTCCCTGTGCATTGCGGTTGCTTCCCACTAGCTATCTATTTTACATTTGGTAGTGTATATATGTCAATGTTACTCTTTCACTTCGACCCAGCTTACCCTTCCCCCTCCCCATGTCCTCAAGTCCAACCTCTACCTTTTTGTCTTTATTCCTGGCCTGCCCCTAGGTTCATTGGAACCATTTTTATCTTTTTTAGATTTCATATATATGTGTTAGCATACGGTATTTCTTTTTCTCTTTCTGACTTACTTCACTCTGTATGACAGACTCTAGGTCCATCCACCTCACTACAAATAACTCAATTTCATTTCTTTTTATGGCTGAGTAATATTCCATTATATATATGTACCACATCTTCTTTATCCATTCATCTATTGACGGACACATAGGTTGCATCCGTATCCTGGCTATTATAAATAGTGCTGCCGTGAACATTGTACTACATGTCTCTTTTTCAATTATGTTTTTCTCAGGGTATATGCCCAGTGGTGGGATTGCAGGGTCATACACTAGTTCTACTTTAGTTTTTTAAGGAACCTCCATATTGTTCTCCATAGTGGCTGTTATCAATTTACATTCCCACCAACAGTGCAAGAGGGTTCCCTTTTCTCCACACACTCTCCAGCATTTATTGTATGTAGATTTTTTGATGATGGCCATTCTGATCGGTGTGAGGTGATACCTCATTGTGGTTTTCATTTGCATTTCTCTAATGATTAGTGATGTTGAGCATCCTTTCATGTGTTTGTTAGCAATCTGTATATCTTCTTTGAAGAAATGTCTATTTAGGTCGTCTGCCCAATTTTGGATTGGGCTGGGGGTTTCTTTGATGTTGAGCTGCATGAGCTGCTTGTATATTTTGGAGATTAACCCTTTGTCAGTTGTTTCATTTGCAAATATTTTCTCGCATTTTTAGGGTTGTCTTTTCACCTTCTTTATGGTTTCCTTCACTGTGTAAAAGCTTTTAAGTTTCACGAGGTCCCGTTTGTTTATTTTTGTTTTTATTTCCTTTTCTCTAGGAGATGGGTCCAAAAGGATCTTGCTGTGATTTATGTCATGGAGTGTTTTGCCTGTTTTCCTCTAAGAGTTTTATAGTATCTGCCTTTACATTTAGGTCTTTAATCCATTTTGAGTTTATTTTTGTGAATGGTGTTAGGAAGTGTCCTAATTTCATTCTTCTACATGTAGCTGCCAGTTTTCCCAGCACCACTTATTGAAGACGCTGTCTTTTCTCCATTGTACATCCTTCCCTCCCTTGTCAAAGATAAAGTGGACATATGTGCATGGGTTTATCTTTGGGCTTTCTATCCTGTTCCATAGATCTATATTTCTGCTTGATCTATATTTCTGTTTTCGTGCCAGTACCATACTGTCTTGATTACTGGAGCTTCGTAGTATTGTCTGAAGTCCAGGAGCCTGATTCCTCCAGCTCCGTTTTTCTTTCTTAAGATTGCATTGGCTATTTGGGGTCTTTTGTGTTTCCATACAAATTGTGAAATTTTATGTTCTAGTTTTGTGAAAAATGCATTGGTAGTTTGACAGGGATTGCATTGAATCTGTAGATTGCTTTGGGTAATATAGTCATTTTCACAATGTTGATTCTTCCAATCCAAGAACATGGTATATCTCTCCATCTGTTTGTATCATCTTTAATTTCCTACATCAGTGTCTTATACTTTTCTGCATACAGGTCTTTTGTCTCCTCAGGAAAGTTTATTCCTAGGTATTTTATTCTTTTTGTTGCAATGGTAAATGGGATTGTTTCCTTAATTTCTCTTTCAGATTTTTCGTCGTTAGAGTATAGGAATGCAAGAGATTTCTGTGCATTAATTTTGTACCCTACAACTTTATCAAATTCATTGATTAGCTCTAGTAGTTTTCTGGTGGCATTTTTAGGATTCTCTATGTATAGTATCATGTCATCTGCAAACAGTGACAGTTTTACTTCTTCTTTTCTGATTTGGATTCCTTTTATTTCTTTTTCTTCTCTGATTTCTGTGGCTAAAACTTCCAAAACTATGTTGAATAATAGTGGTGAGAGTGGACAACCTTGTCTTGTTCCTGCTCTTAGAGGAAATGGTTTCAGGTTTTCACCACTGAGAATGATGTTGGCTGTGGGTTTGTCATATATGGCCTTTATTATGTTGAGGTAGGTTCCCTCTATGCCCACTTTCTGGAGAGTTTTTAATCATAAACGGGTGTTGAATTTTGTCAAAAGCTTTTTCTGCATCTCTTGAGATTATCATATGGTTTTTATCCTTCAGTTTGTTAAGATGGAGTTATCACATTGATTGATTTGCGTATATTGAAGAATACTTGCATTCCTGGGATAAACCCCACTTGATCATGGTGTATGATCCTTTTAATGTGCTGTTGGATTCTGTTTGCTAGTATTTTGTTGAGGGTTTTTGCATCTATTTTCATCAGAGATATTGGTCTGTAGTTTTATTTTTTTGTGACACCTTTGTCTGATTTTGTTATCAGGGTGATGGTGGCCTCATAGAATGAGTTTGGGAGTGTTCATCCCTCTGCTATATTTTGGAAAGGTTTGAGAAGAATAGGTGTTAGCTCTTCTCTAAATGTTTGATAGAATTCACCTGTGAAGCCATCTGGTCCTGGGCTTTTGTTTGTTGGAAGATTTTTAATCACAGTTTCAATTTCAGTGCTTGTGATTGGTCTGTTCATATTTTCTGTTTCTTCCTGGATCAGTCTTGGAAGTTTGTGCTTTTCTAAGAATTTGTCTATTTCTTCCAGGTTGTCCATTTTATTGGCATATAGTTGCTTGTAATAGTCTCTCATGATCCTTTGTATTTCTGTAGTGTCAATTGTTACTTCTCCTTTTTCATTTCTAATTCTGTTGATTTGAGTCCGCTCCTCTTTTTTCTTGATGAGTCTGGCTAATGCTTTATCAATTTTGTTTATCTTCTCAAAGAACCAGCTTTTAGTGTCATTGATCTTTGCTACTGTTTCCTTCATTTCTTTTTCATTTATTTCTGATCTGATATTTACGGTTTCTCTCCTTCTGCTAACTTTGGGTTTTTTTTGTTTTTCTTTCTCTAATTGTTGTAGGTGTCAGGTTAGGTTGTTTATCTGAGATTTTTCTTGTTTCTTGAAGTAGGATTGTATTGCTATAAACTTCCCTCTTAGAACTGCTTTTGCCGCATCCCATAGGTTTTGGGTTGTCGTGTTTTTATTGCCATTTGTTTCTAGGTATTTCTTGATTTCCTCTTTGATTTCTTCAGTGATCTCTTGGTTATTTAGTAGTGTATTGTTTAGCCTCTATGTGTTTGTATTTTTTACCGTTTTTTTTCCTGTAATTGAAATCTACTCTCATAGCATTGTGGTCAGGAAAGATACTTGATATGATTTCAATTTTCTTAAATTTACCAAGGCTTGATTTGTGACCCAAGATATGATTTATCCTGGGGAATATTCCATGGGCACGTGAGAAAAAAATGTATTCTGTTGTTTTTAGATTCAATGTCCTATAAATATGAATTAACTCTATCTGGTCTAATGTGTCTGCTAAAGCTAGCATTTCCTTATTTGTTTTCATTTTGGATGATCTGTCCATTGGTGAAAGTGGCGTGTTAAAGTCCCCTACTATTATGTACATGCTCTTTTGAATGGACTGCTCTAATCACCCATCACCTCCCCCACAAAACAAACAGACAAACAAACAAAATAACACTGTGTACAAGAAGATGTATCACGTTGCTGGTCTATCTATTCTCCATTGCTGTTGCCCTCTCTTTCAGTCAATCTGCCCAACAGCTTCTAGTAGGTTCCTGAAATTCATTTTTGTATTTACTGGAGTTCATCTCTGAATGCCTCCTAACTTTCTAACACATTTTCATACAAGCATTGCATGTTATATGCACCTACTTCTTGACTCCTCAACATCTGGTATGAATCAGATTACAGTAATGGTGACAGAATTCTTCACTAAAGCCTGTGCTATCTGCTACAATACAGTAAGGCATATAAAATTCCTGAGATCCATAAAATCCAGGTATTAATGTTCTTTATATAAATGGTGATTCTTGTTTTAATTGATTCATATCAATGCTTCAAAGTAGTGTTTGTGGTATCTAGTTAATACTGGTATTTGTTGGAGATTCCTGAAAATAATAATAATGGCAACATTTATTGGATACTTAGTATCTGCCAGGCATTGAAGTGGGTGCTACCCACACATTACCTTATCTAATTCTTCAACAACCCTGAAACTGGCTCCATTAGTAGCTCCATTTTACAGATGGGGACGAGGTAGAAGCAATTCAAGAAGTGTGCAATCCTTTGGAGTGATTTTGTGAGTGAAGTCACAGATTTCCTAAACTCATTCAATGAAATCACATTATAAAGATGTCCTGCATTGTTTATGCCATGCACATTCTACTGTGTTCAGATTCACAGCACAGCTCTCTTCGAGATCATATATTTTATTCAGTTCTACCCACTGAGATACAAAGGATGCAACCACCATGCAGTTTGGGGGGTAGGTTTCCTGGGAAAGGGGTTTGATTTTTATGTCCTCAATCCTCTTGTGGCCAAAGGAGTCCACCAGATCGCAGGGTAGTCTCAGAGATGCTTCCTGGGCTATGCTAAAGGCTTCTCTCTGGCTAAAACTCACTGGCCCAGACCATGGTTGAACCCGTGACTCATCATTTCATTAGTACTGGTTTCTAACTGCTCTAACTATCCCAGGCAAATTTACATAATCACACAGCTGCTGAATACATACTTGAAAAGCCTTCAAAGAAAACAGTTTACTCTCTATAAACATCAGTTTTCACACATCAAAACCATTTCCTAGACCTCTTATTCCAAAGAAGAATTGCTTGAAAAATGTATACAGGACATTTAAGTGGTTCTTGTTGAGGCTTGCAATGGTCTGTTTATGCCTATTTATAAACTTCTGCCATCAGAAACCTTGGTGCCACTATGGGATCTCACTCGGTCTGTCTCTTCCATTTTGATTAGGATGCAAACTACTCTTTTCTCTGCTCCACTTTTACAAGGTTAGCTAGCACTTTGAGCCCATAGCAATTGAAAGCTAGTAGCTAGAAAGTAATTTACCTCTCTGAGTCACTCTTCAGAGCCAGTACAATCTGAGCACATTTTTGCACCAAAGACATTAAGGGAGAATTCCTTTTCAAGTGGTTATTCTTGAATTCATTTACTTTTGACACACACAATGAAATCCCAATTCTCCTGCAGGCTGCAGTGCCTTTGTTTGCTATTTTGTGCACTATCTCCCTGAATCTTTGAATGAACAGCTGCAGAAATTTCAGAAACTTGTGAGTGCTTCCTCAAGATGGACTATATCACCATCGGAACTTAGCCAGCTGATGATTTTTCAATCACCATTTTGCCGTTTTCTTTTTAGAAAGAGTTAAAAGCGACAGAAGATCCTCAATTTTAAATAGGCTCTATAAAGCATGTGAATCAGTGGCAAGTGCACTTTTGAGCATAAAATATTTCTGACAAATGGCACTAACTGTGATTTATAATGTGTTAAAAACCTAAAACATCTTTTCAAATCTAAGAAGATATTCCTGTTGGCCAGGAGTCATTTTAAAACCCAGAGGCAAGAGAATTTGCATTGTCCAGTTAAACTATGGGTTCTCTAACAAGACAGACGACAAGAGCTTTGTGGGACCAGAAACAGTGCTGTCAACCACAAAGACGAATTCATAGGATCATTAAGTCTAAGACTAAGAGGCAGAATAACATTCAGATCATGGGCTCTTCATTTGAGTCCCATCACCTACACATACACTGATCTCAAGCCATTTATTTAATTGCTCTTTTGCCTCCATCTTCTCATCTCTGAAACAGAAATGATAATAAAATGCTTCTTGCATAGAGCTACCATGGGGAACAAATGCACTAATATCTCAGTCTGTCTCTTCCATTTTGATTAGGAGAAAAACGCAAACTACTCTCTTCCAAAATCCTTATACTATTGTGTGGCACATAGTAAACACCAAACATATTTTAGTTTTAAATGTGAAATTGGAGGTCACCCAGAGGTTTCAATTAAAATTAATGATAGTAGGGCTTCCCTGGTGGCACAGTGGTTGAGAGTCCGCCTGCCGATGCAGGGGACACGGGTTCGTGCCCCGGTCCGGGAAGATCCCACATGCCACGGAGCGGCTGGGCCCGTGAGCCATGGCCGCTGAGCCTGCCTGTCCGGAGCCTGTGCTCCGCAACAGGAGAGGCCACAACAGTGAGAGGCCCGTGTACCGCAAAAAACAAAAAGCAAACAAAAAAAAAATTAATTATAGTAGTGGACTGGCCCTTTATATCCTATCTTGTGTTTATGCCTAGCACCCATCCATTTCAATACAGGAATATAAAGCCACTCAGCATGATTAATCAATCCTCTCGCAACTGCGACCAGCCTGAAAAATACCTTTGAAGAACTACAAACAAAATTGGCCAAATTTCCTGCCTCATATCTTTGACTTTTTCAAATAAATCTCTCTTAGTTTCATCCTTTTCATTTCAAATGTTTTAACTTCAAAATATGTTTCCTTCTTGTTCTCAAATATAAAGGTATATTTGCAGTATTGGAAAAGTCACATTCTATGATAAAGCATATAGCAAGGCTAGAAGAATTCTGCTATTTTAAACTGGTACCTTAGTAGAATCTAAATAATTATCATCTGTCTTCAGCATCCACATTTTAACCTGAAAATTGTCAGCAAATAAAACGCTAAATAGAAATTTTAAAAATACTTTAATTACAGAAATGTGGTATGAATTTAAATTGCCGACAGTAGTGAATGTTTTGTACTTATGCCTCTTTAAAGAGAGGCCCCCTAAAGAGGCAGAAAACTGAAGATAAAGAACGCCACTAGGGTGGCCTGGGCAGAGATGCTTTCCAAAGGTTTATGCCTGCAGATATAGACATGCACATTCAATGTGAGCAACCATCAAGCAGGGGCATCTGGTAGACCAATCCCTTCACCCCCCCCTCCCCCCTCCACCCCTAATCAAGCCAGCACAGGAAATGAAAATGTCTCCCCAAATACCAGTGTGCCAGAAGACATAATGAGAAAGAGGCACATCTAGACTATGAAACCACAACATCAAAGGCAAATTTATACTAAGACGATTAGATAGGCAGATTTGCATCCAACTAGTTTCAGTTTGAAATAAGCCAATGTGGAAAAAGATTTCTTTTTCAAATGTCCATTACAATTTCATCTAAGTACCAAGATCACCTCTAGAGAAATACAAAAGAAGCATAAACCTTAAATGCACATTCTCTTCTTTTAACCCAACAGTCTCACTCTAAAATCAGTAAAGAGAAATATGGCAAGCATCTGAGATTCTCACTCTCATTCATTCAATAATAAATATATATTGAGTTCCTACAATGGGAAAGGAATCATCCAGAATTATCATTTAGCAATCCACTAGATCTACATTTTAAAACTTAGTGCTATTCTACTTAAATGTTTACAGGTAAAAGGGAGATCAGATTTGTTTTTTTTGAAGATTTGAGCTTAAAACTGTCCATTACAACAGCAGTAATTCTGCAAGAGTTGTTAAAATGGAATCTTAATTTAATGCATAGTAACTTCACAACTGGCTACAAGGCTACAAGCTACAAGGCTGGCTACAAGGTTAGGAATTAGGCAAGAGAAACAGGGCAAGTGGAGTGAGAATGCTATTAACACAGGGAGTCATACTACAGACAGCCATAGGAATGCTTCTGTAATCCTCCTCCAAGTTACTGAAGCCAAGCACATAGTGTCACAAAAGACTTTCTCCTTGTGAAAAAAAAAAAAGTTGTTAGACGAAGAAACAAGAGAATGAAATTGGAAGTCTTCCAATGGCAAATTATTAATGCCTTCTCTTTGAGAAATTGCAAGCAGGCAGAAAAAGGTCTAACCTGAAGAGAAGGATCAAAGACTGAAATAAAAGCTTTGATGCCCAAGTTGCTCTGTAGCCCCAAAGCGCTGTGAAGCCATGAATACAGCTGGGAAGATTGTTAACCCCCCAAAAATTGTGGAATGAATTGGTTATTTAATCCCTGGGAGGATACGGGAGCAGGATTAGGTAGTGATTAGTTGCTTCTGAAATTTAATAATAGCATTTAATTCAAAGCTAGATATTTATATTTCTTTCAATTTTGCTCCAGAGTTTTTACATCTTTAAAAATATATGCCAGTGTCAGTGACTGGTTGATGGGAATGTTTTATTTGAATAAAAAGTTTATTTCTCAAAAGATAACTTTATTGATTGGGTCATGTGGTACAATGTGAGACTAAGCTAAGACTACCCCAGGAAAAGCCCAGCAGGGCTGATCAGACTGCCACAGCCTTGCAAGACTGTTCAACCTGAGACAAGGACCCAAAGGTTGACACAGTCACTCAAAGAAAAAGAAACCACCTTATAAGCCTCACTTTGCAGCCTCAAACTTAAATCTACACAACAAGCTAAATAAAATTCTTACTAATCTTATTAATTCACTCATTCAACAGGCACATTTCAAGCTCAATTTGTTTCAGGCCCCTTTCTGGCGTCCAGATATAAAATGGCTAAGATTCAGTTCTGGCCTCAAAATCACCATGTAGAGATCACAGAATCTTGGACTTTGAAATGGACATAAAGGTCATTTTTTCTCTAACTTTGCCATCTTCTTTATGCCAATCCTACCACATGGTCATTCATAATCTAAGTGTACACCTTCAATGAGAGGAAACGTACTACCTCCCTGGGAAGAAAAATCTTCCATTTTTGCTTAAAAAAAAAAGTGTTAAAAAAATTAAGTAGGACTCAATGTCATGCCCCAAAATAACTAAATAAACAGAAGTAGCCACTTTAATTAAGCCTCTGAAATTGGATTTCATGCATTTTCTTTTTGCTTAGCAAAAATATTTGTGTAATTCAATAAATAGTACACATACATTCTCTTTTAATAATCAGATATCAAAAAAAACTGTCTTTAACATTAAAAGCTGTTTAGAATCACAATACTGAGTCTCACCTATTGATCTGATCCCCAGCTGGTTCCCACAGGCAACACTTCACAACAGAGATAAATTGAAGCCAGAAGGATCATAATATTGTTTAAAGTCACAAAGAAATCTCCTGAAAGTCTGTTTTCTATCCACCTTGATTACTTCTTCCAGGACTGAGAGCCAGGATAGTATATACTGTATTTCTACACAACAGAGTAAGGAAGTCAGACAATACCTTTTCAAACAAAGGGGGAAATTTCTGAGTATAGAAACAGTGGACGTTTGGGTATGATGGGGAACACCTTTACTGATTTTTGAAAGGTTGTTTTGTTGTTGTTGTGCTATTATTTTTCTTGAACGTAATCTTTACCATTTCATTATAGTAAAATTCAGTTGATCTAGAATAGTGGAAGACTATTCCTAGTCTCTGAAAAATACGATTACCTTAAGGTCACATACATTTTGGAAGGATTTCAAAATGTTTAAGAAGACAATAAAATATTTACTACTAGCTTATGTTTAAAGTTTCAGAAGGCACTGAACCATTTTGCTTAACCACCAAGAAAATTTCTTAACCCTGAGAGTATTTAACCCTTGTGGTCAAAAGGTTTAGCTAAGTATCTGGCATAATGATTTTTTGAATGAATGAATGAATATGTAACATCTCCCAACACAGCAGCAGAATACCCTTTATCATGTCAGTGACTCCATTGAAGACTTCACTCTTTTTCAGTACAAAAATGACTTTGAATCATGCAAAACATCATCTATCATTTCCTGTTTATTAAACTGTTAGAGTTGTTCGGCTTTAATTTTCTTATTACCTAACTTTTCTTATCTGTTAGTTGATATGAAAAAGCCTCTGAAGGATGGTATTTGCCCTGCTGTATTTATAAAATTTTAATCACTGCTTGTCATGAAAAAACATTTTTCAAGTGACACTCATAGAAAACACATTTTTCCCTCTTTAATTGTACCATCATCATAAAGTAGGACTATCTAAATGAGGAAAAAACTTGAAGAGAACAAAGACTTTGAATCACATTTTTTAAGATATGTCTAATATGTTAACTCTTATATTCCTTACATTGGTATATTAGTCAATTCCTACTTCCTCCAGTATAAGTCTTTTGTTTGGTTTGCTATCTTTCAATTTTAATTTCTATCTTGCTCACTCTTCTTCTGGTATTCTTTTGCAACATGGCTTCCTCTACAGGTGCCATCAGCATTTATCCATAGTTCTCTAAGTTAATAATGAAGTTACCATTGAGGTCACCTGATGTTCACACCTTCTCTAACCCACTGCCAACTATACATGTGTACAGTCAAGGCATTTGAGCTTCTCATTGTGTGTTTTTGTTTCTGGGTAAGTGGGGTTGATCACAGCTGATGCCTTATCTGAGTATTTCCCCCCTTGTATATGTGAGTAAGCTAAGGCCAGCAACCATGTCCTTTCTCTGTTCCATGAGAGTACTCTGTCCATGATGGACATTTACCCAAATTAGGGCCAAATGAAGAATAGTATTTCTCTATTAAACTCCAAGTAGATGGAAAAGGAATCACATCAACTTGTACACAGGCTGTAGGGGAAAATAGTTTTGTTTTCTCTTCAGGTATTCCTGACATGCTCTTCAGCCAGCTGTAATGCATTCTTGCTTAATTCACAGATTTATTTTGACCCTTCGTCAAGGTTAAATGTAATATAAGCAACTCAACAATGCAGCAATCGCAGTATCCTGGAGAAGATTATTTGTGATCAATGAAAGCTAAGCAGGGGTCACTAGAACTCACAACAGAACAAAACGTATCATCTCCTCTGTCAGAATGAAAAAAAAACAGCTTTTATTTAAGTTATATATCTAAATCTCCAGTTGTTAAATATTCTCCAGCAGATAGTCTTTCAAACCATTCTAAACCATTACAATGACTTCAACAAATATTCATTAAAAATGCAGGCAGGTTCTTAAAAACTTCAGGTCTTATGTACTTTATTCTTCTACTCCCCCGCATCCCCCAGTCTCCTACATTGTTCAGAACTAACAGATTATAAAAATGTTATTTCTGCACTTGCCTTCTGTGGTTTGCCATCTGATTTAACAAATGGATGGGTTAGACCATTATTTCCAACCCACTTAGGCAGTCCAGACACTATTGCTCTCCACCAGTGATGAGGAAAGCCCTCAACCGATACCATCCTGCACAACTGAGCAGCCACAGAGTACTACGTAATCTTCCCTGTGCCCCACACGCACTAGGAAGAAGAAAGACCAAAAGCACCTTGCTCCTGAAGGAGAAGAAAAGAAAGAAGTGACCCCCCTTCTGAGAGAGTTTAGTCCAGCTGAGAATTTACAGGGAACAGTCCCCACAAGAACCACACCATTTCTGACACCAATTTCAAGTTCAAAGGGTTCACAAAACCACACTCATATTCAATAATTTGTTAGAAGGACTCACAGAAATCACTAAAGGCTACTGCACTAAAATCAGCTAAGGGAAGAAGTGCATAGGGTAGGGTGGAGTCAGGAAGTACCAAAAGTGGACCTTCCACTGTCCTCTTCTTGTGGATACAGAATGTGTTACTTTCCTGACATCAGTGTGTGACAATACACATGGAATGTTGCCAATCAAGGAAGCTCAGCTGAGTCCTGTGTTCAGAGGTTTTATTGAGACTCCTCACATAGGCATGATTGATTGACTGACTACCCACCTGGCAGATTTCAGTCTACAGTCTCCAGCCCCTCTGGAAGTAACCCGAAGCCCCTACCCTAAATCAGGTTGTTGGTCTTTCTCGTGTGGTAACCTAAGACTATCTAGATGTGTCCAGCCCTCATCCAGTGACATTGGGGGCTATTGTTATATTGTCAGACTATCCAGTGACCCAAGGCCCTCAGGAAAATAAAATGCTCTTATCAGATAATGATATTCCAAGGGTTTAGAGATGACCTGCCAGAAGCTGAGGTCAAAAGGCAGAAGTCTTTTTTGCATAAGGTTAAATTCTTTACTACACACTTTACTTTTCTCATAAGCCTTTGATTTGGGGCATTTATCTCAATGGTAAACATACTCATTATGATTGTAACTATGCCCTTGGGCATTGTGAATGTCAAGGGAGATGTATTTAATAAAACAGAGATTAAGAAAGTTAGTTTATAGTAGAATACATATGGAGGCAAAAGGCAGTAGGTGTAAAAGGCAGTATGATGCCTGGTCAAAAACCCAGACCTTGGCATTATGGGCTTGGAACAAACATAGCAGGAGCTCTTTCACTTGATGGAAATACTGAAGGAGTGGATTGCCGCCAAGATCTAGTATTTGCCTGGGAGGGGGCCAACACAGCTAGTTCTGCACCTCTGAATGAACAGCAGCCTACACAATACATGTAGAGGGATTCCTCAAAGCTACCCTAACCAACAAGATCAGCCTACCTGCTGACTTCCAGAACTCTGTCACCATTTAGGTTAAGCTATTCCAGTCATCTCTCTACTGGGTACTGGTTCCAGGACCTTGCCAAGGTTACCAAAATCCACAGGAACTCAAGTTCCTGAAATAAAATGGCTTGGTCCAGTTGGCCCTCTGTATCGCAGATGCAAAACCCACAGATACTGAGAGCTGACTGTAGTTAGACCAGTAGTATCCAGGAATACTTGAGTTTGAAGTTGTTTCTAGGAGAAGCAATGGAACTAAAGTCTAACGGATGAAGGGGAGAAAAAAGAAATACATAAATTACGCAAACTGCATGAGGGGCAGAATAGAGAAAGATGAGAAACAATTTCCCAACCCTACTTTGCCCCCTTCATTTCTTAGCCCAGCACAGTTCATAGTGCCGTCCAAAAAAAAAAAAACAAAATGCTCCTGGGGCCCATGGCAAGCCTTGCTTATCCCCAGGCAACTGTGGGACAGACAATACCATAAAACACTAGAGTTAAAGATATAGGTTAAAGCCTTGGCTCAGCTACTAACAAGCTGTGATTTGGGCACATCAATTAAGCTTTCTGAGTTTCTGTCACTTCAGTTCTAATTTGGGAATAATATGAACTCCCTCAAAAAGTGGCTGTGAGGCTTAACTAAGATAACATATGGGAAAGCACCCTGTTAATGTATGTTTTTTAACTATTATATAAATATGTTATTATTAGTTAATAGATTGGAAAAAATAGCTTTCAGTTTTTTATTTCCAATTTTGAGAATTTATATATATAAATTTTTGTATTAAAGTAAAAGGATTGCTCTAAATTTTAAATAGTTGTTTCAGTTGTATTTTTCAGGATAAAAAATGACAATTCATTAAAATCTTGATGTATATTCATAAAAGCAATACAAATTAATATTAGGTGACATGGTTGAAATACAGATGCTTCAAAGATATTCAAGGTAAATATAGGTAACCCTTTTCTAAAAGGTTATAAAAGTAATATAAGTCCATATTTACTAAATAATTAGCCTCTATTGGATAAACCATAGAATTCACAATTGTCAGATGATTGTATCAGAAGATCAAGAATGCTTCTAAATTCTTGTAATCTGTATTTTGATCTAGGATCATACAGTACATTGTGAAAGGCTTTATTTAGACTCTTTGTGAAATTACTATATGTTAATTAATAAAACTGAACGGTTTTTAACACATAAAATACATACATATACACATACAAATCCTCCAGAGCATTTGGGTCCCACAAAACAATAACACTTGAAGAATATTATCAAAAAACAATAATAAGAATAAAATACCTAGGAATGAACCTACCTAAGGAAGCAAAAGACCTGTATGTAGAAAACTATATGACACTGATGAAAGAAATCAAAGATGATACAAACAAATGGAGACATATACCATGTTCTTGAATTGGAAGAATCAACATTGTGAAAACGACTATACTACCTAAAGCAATCTACAGAGTCAATGCAATCCCTATCAAACTACCAATGGTATTTTTCACAGAACTAGAACAAAAAATTTCACAACTTGTATGGAAACACAAAAGACTCCAAATAGCCAAAGCAATCTCGAGAAAGAAATACGAGCTGGAGAAATCAGGCTCCCTGACTTCAGACTATACTACAAAGCTACAGTAATCAAGACAGTATGGTACTGGCACAAAAACAGAAATATAGATCAATGGAACAGGATAGAAAGCCCAGAGATAAACCCATGCACATGCGGTCACCTTACCTTTGACAAAGGAGTCAAGAATGTACAATGGAGAAAAGACAGCCTCTTCAATAAGTGGTGCTGGGAAAACTGGACAGCTACATGTAAAAGAATGAAATTAGAACACTCCCTAACACCATACACAAAAATAAACTCAAAATGGATTAAAGACCTAAATGTAAGGCCAGACACTATAAAACTCTTAGAGGAAAACATAGGCAGAACACTCTATGACATAAATCACAGCAAGAACTTTTTGGACCCACCTCCTAGAGTAATGGAAATAACAAAAATAAACAAATGGGACCTAATGAAACTTAAAAGCTTTTGCACAGAGAAGGAAACCATAAACAAGATGAAAAGACAACCCTCAGAATGAGAGAAAATACTTGCAAACAAAGCAACTGACAAAGGATTAATCTCCAAAATATACAAGCAGCTCATGCAGCTCAATATCAAAAAAACAAACAACCCAATCCAAAAATGGGCAGAAGACCTAAATAGACATTTCTCCAAAGAAAACATACAGATTGCCATGAAAAGATGCTCAACATCACTAACCATTAGAGAAATGCAAATCAAAACCTCAATGTGGTGTCACCTCACACCTGTCAGAATGGCCATCATCAAAAAATCTACAATAAATGCTGGAGAGGGTGTGGAGAAAAGGGAACCCTCCTGCACTGTTGATGGGAATGTAAATTGATACAGCCACTATGGAGAACAGTATGGAGCTTCCTTAAAAAGCTAAAAAGCTAAAAGTATGGAGCTTCCTTAAAAAGCTAAAAATAGCTTTTTAAGCTTCCTTAAAAAGCTAAAAATAGTTCCCAAACTACCATATGACCCAGCAATCCCACTCCTGGGCATATACCCTGAGAAAACCATAATTCAAAAAGATACATGTCCCACAATGTTCATTGCAGCACTATTTACAGTAGTCAGGACATGGAAGCAAGCTAAATGTCCATCAACAGATGAATGGATAAAGAAGATGTGGCACATATATACAATGGAGTATTACTCAGCCATAAAAAGGAACAAAATTGAGTTATTTGTAATGAATGGACCTAGAGTCTGTCATACGGGGTGAAGTAAGTCAGAAGGAGAAAAACAAATACCATATGCTAACGCACATATATGGAATCTAAAAAAAACCACGGTACTGATGAACCTAGTGGCAGGGTGTGATAAAGGCACAGACATAGAGAACGGACTTGAGGACACAGCGGGGAAAGGGAAGCTGGGATGAAGTGAGAGAGTAGTGTTGATATATATATACACTACCAAATGTAAAGTGGATGGCTAGTGGGAAGCTGCTGCATAGCACAGGGCGATCAGCTCCATTATGCATATAGCTGATTCACTTTGTTGTACAGCAGAAACTAACATATTGTAAAGCATTTATACTCCAATAAAGGTATTAAAAATAATAATAATACTTCAAGATACCCCCATAAAAGAGCTATATGATCACATGTGTTTGGGAAACACAGGAATCTAGATAGTCCTCGGAGGGAGTCACGATACACATTAGTACATTCCAGGCTCTGGGAAATCCTACAGGAATGAACACAACGTAAGTCTATTTGACATAGAATTTCCCAAACTTATTTAAACACAGAAACTTCATTTCCTACAACACTTCTTAAAATCCAGTGGAAACACTGATCCAGAGAATAAACTTTAAGAAATATAATACATATTACTCATGTTTAAAAAATATAATAATAAGGCATTATGTCCTGCACATCCAGCTTTATACTAGCTTGACCAGTAAGGAAGAGGGAGCCCTGCGCAGATGTTCCTGTTGAGAAAAGATTTGAATCTGTGCAGCTAAATTTGTAGCTTCCAATATCATCTAGTCTCTCAATTCTCTTGATTATCACTACTCTCCACCCTTTATCTACCCTAGAATTTGACTTTTGGCTTTATTTTCTCCAGTCTTCTTCTTTGCCTGTTTCAGGAAATATACCTTCAAATAACCGTCAGAAAAGCCCATGACCAGGTTAACTAGGTCCCCAGCACCCTCCTGTCTGGAGAACATCACTGAGGTAGAAGACCCATCAGGTGCTTCCTCCTATCTCCTACTCCTACCCTCTAACACAGTCTCACTGGACTGCCCGGAGAGCAGAGAATCTCGTGGAGAAGTTTCATTTTTCTTTACCCAACATAAAACGCCCTAATCACTCTAGGGAATTTTAATGATTGATTGTCATACTAGTATTTTCTAACACTGACCGGCCTAAACTCTAATAGAGAAGTGTGGAATGTTCCATTATATCTACAGCCATTACTAGTAGGCTTTTACGTAGATCAAGGAATGCATGGTTTCAAAAATGACTAAGAAATGAAGTTGCACCACCCAAAGCAAGCGATGCATCCCAGTGGCCATTACTGATGGTGATGCTGTTGGTGTATGCCTACTTCACTTTGCCCAGATATAAATAACCTTGAGTAAAATCTTACCCTTCACACACACATATACACCATATACTTCAAATTCAAATGGGAAGCAAAAACTCAGTTACACTATTCCAAAAAATAGTGAACGGTATTGATTTTTACCATAAAACATGTTAAAATTTTTATCCAGGATTTCTTCTTTCAAATTATGCTCATCAAGTTTCTTAAGAGAAAATGGGACTTAAAAATAGTCAAAAAAAATTTAAAAAGGGCATTTTTAAGTTTTACTATGTACCTGATAAAATAAGAGAAGTGTGATATTTAAAAAACCGATAAGAGCAACAAAAACCTTTTGGTAGCAAGCAATGAAAAAGAAGAAATGACACATGACTACATGCAAGATTTGGCCATTTGAATGACATAAAGTTTTCTTTTCCTTTGAATTTTCAGCCTCTTTCTATTGTATTATAGCTATATCTTTGAAACACAGTTTTACACATAAAATGTCCGTTAAAATCTTCAGTGGCATTATGTGTCTGAGGAGTTGAGATCCAATTTGGCAATAATGAGTGGCATGGCGTTAACATGCATCTTATTGGCCCTAATTCCCCAAGTCCTGCTCCCCACTATGACTTAGTCCCTGCGTCTCTTTTAGTGTATTTCTGAGAACACCATTCATCATTCATCACATTATAATGATTTGTTTTCCTATCTCTGTAACGAGAATGTAGCCTTTTCAATAGCAGAGCTATGTATTTCTTACACAGGTTCTAAAAATCCCTCAATACGTGTATGTATAATGAGCAAAACTTTAAGTGAAGAAAATCATTTGGCTCATACTTTTTGTAAGAAGATTGTTTTCTCAGCATACTGACAAGTTTTAAACACTAAAAGTAAAGCATAAATCCCTTATGTCGCTTTCAGGGAAATAATATCAACTATATTTCTCATAAACAGGTGAGTTATTCCATTTTAAAGAAACAGCATCACACAGCAGTTCAAAGAACAAACTCAGGAGCCAGACTGCCTGAGCCCACACCCTGGCTCTATCATTTACTACACGTATGATCTCATGTAGGTTACTTAATTTCTCCTTACTCCTAGTGTGTTATTGTAAAAGGGGACTATTAATGGCACTTACCTTACAGGATTGTTGTGAGTTAGTAAGTGAGCTGACATGCAAAAAGCATTTAGGACAGCACCCACCATGTAGAAACTCATGATTTCTGAGTTAGCTATTATTGTCATTATTATCCATCTTCCATCTCTTCTAGCCCATCACTAATTATACCCTGTAGAATTAAATAACCCTGGATGGTGCTAGGTCATTCTCTTCTAAGATTGTCATTCTTGCAATATCGGGCAATTCTCAAGCAGTCTTTTTTAAACTGCATCTACCTTATAGCTGCTGACACTGGCCATGCAAAGCATACCTAGAAGGGCATGTTAGTTAAAGCACTGTCAAGGCTTCTAGTTTTAAATCAGTGTCAGGGTAGTAAATCTTCTTCATGGATTCCAAATAAGATGTCCCTTTACTAGGCTCACAGGAAGATGTCAAATGGTTATTGCTTTACTTTCCTCGTAAACGGTCCAGCTGTCCCTTTACTGTACTTGTCTCAAACCCTGTCAATACTGCCATATTCTTCTGTCAAGTTATGTAAAGCAGAATGCCGTAGCCCTAATATAGACTTGCTAGAACCCTGCTGAGGGCTTAAGGCTCTAATGCAACACATCTTTATGTGATGAACAAAATAATACTGTCAGCTCATGCTAAGAAGGTATATCAATTTATCTCCATAATGTAACCTGTGTTTCATCTCATACTGTCTCCTAGTAATGCTCATTTAGGATTGCAGATTAATAGGCATGTTCAGTTAATGATTTTGCATTTTTCCAAATTAAGTCTTATTCCCACACTAATTTTATAATTCAATTAAAATAAGCCATCAAGTTTTCTTAGCATGATTTGCTCTTTATAAACCCCCTGCCACTTTTTCCCCATTTTCATCGTTTCAGTAGGCCTACTGCTGAAATGAAGCTGTGAATAAAGAGAAAATGTTTTCTAAACTTTCTAGATTAGTTTGCCAGGGCTGCTGTAACAAAGTACCACAAACTGAGTGGCTTAAACAACAGAAATGTATTATCTGAGTTCTAGGGGCTGGAAGTCTGAGATCAAAGTGTCAGCTGGTTGCTTCCCTTTGAGTGTTGTGAGGGAAAATACTTTCCATGCCTCTCTTCTAGCTTCTGGTCATTGGCTGGCAATCCTTGGCATCCTTTGGATTATAGATGTCTCACCCTGATCTCTGCCCTCATCTTCCCATGGTATTCACCCTGTGTGCATGCCTCTATGTCCAAATTTCCCCTTTTGATAAGGACACTGGTCATACTGGATTAGGGGCTCACCGTACTTCAGTACGATTGCATCTCAACTAATTACACCTGCAACAATCATATTTTTAAATAAGGTCACCTCTGAGCTACTGGGGATTAGGATTTCAACATACAAATTTGGGGTAACACAATTCAACCTGTACCACTTCTCAAATTTGAAATGCTCTTGGGGACTTGCCATTTTAAGAAAATTCTTTGGTCCAATCTTGTATCTGCATAGAATAGATATATCATGCAGAGAATTCATTGGACTCCTTGATTGGAACCTACTGGTTGGCTTAAAATCACACCTGTGACCCAACGCCCAAGGTTTGCTCAGATTTCCCACAGGATGGGAAGCAAAGCAACTACAGGAGCCTTTCTCCCTTCACTTTGTTCACTTCTCCTAAAGATTCTCAGGGAATCTACAGTCAACAAAAAGAACTAATGCTTAAATAATGCTTTCCAACTTATGGATCACATGCATTATCTCAAGTGACTCACAAATAACAACCTGGCAGACATAATTATGGCAAATATTATTATAAAAGGACCATGGCTTGAAGGTTAAGCTTGCAGACTCTGAGCCAGAACACTTGTACATGGATCCCAGATGCCCTTCTTCCCAGCTGTTTGACTTTGGATAGGTTTTTATGCTTCAGTTGGCTACAAATATGGGCAAATACGAATGTTCGCCTCATAGACTTGTTGTAAGGATTAATAATTTAATCCATATAAATTGTTTAGAATAGTGCCTGGTACAAGGAAAGTGCTCAGGCAAATTTTAGAGCTGTTATTATTTTACAAATGATGACATTGAGGCTTAGAGCTATAAAATGACTTCTCCAAGTCGTCATTGGTGAGACCCAACCTCAATCCCAGAACTTCTGAGGTTTTCCATGTCACCAGACAACATTCCAGCAACACTCCATTTTTAATGTGTGTAAACATCACACTTCGAATTAATGGAGATGTCTGGGGACTCTGGCATAGGAATAAAGCACCAGCCAGTAGGGTTGTATGAAACCCCAACTGCTGGACTGCCTGCTGGACTTAGGGACTGGACTTAGGGAAGGCAAAGTCCTTGAAGAATCAGTAACCATCTCTGCATAAGGTTCTGGAAGAGCTGGTTTGGCTCGATGAAGAAAAGCTAAGGAAAGCAAAGCCATGTTTTCTGCCATGTCCCATGTGAATCTCTTATTGAAGCCAAGAGAACTACTTGTATTATTATTATTATTATATTATTCCTTGAACTTGCTGTGCTTTTAATGTCTCTGGTGAATATTCTATTTTCTATGCCAAATTTCATATTACTGCTCTATTCATCTTTAAGAATAAGTTGTATTTTGTATTTTCAAATCTTTTCATAAAACTTCCTTTATGTCCTAGCATCACACAGAGCAACCCTCTCTCGTTTTCTTTAGAACAGAACTATCCTCCATCATAGCACCTATGAGCTATATTAGAATCACTGATTTCTTGGTCTCTATTTCCCACCACACTAAGGATATCACATTTGTTTTGGAATCTGCAGCACCTAGCACACAGACTGAGGTACTAGTATCTACGGACTAAATAGAAGACTGACTAGAAGAATGAATGAATGAATATATAAGTGAAAGAAATAAGAAGACCTCTGAGTCTTAGCATCCAACCCTTAGGCACATTACAATTTAACCTGACTTCTGACCAGGAAAAGGGAAGATGGGATAAGTAATGAGGAGAAAAGGAGTGACTTTGTGTGTGAAATTAATCAGTTAATGAAGCTCCAAGTTGTTTTGCCTGGATCCACAGAATTAAAAAAGAGAAAATTTCACCACTAGCTATCTAGCTTGATTTGCATGTGTTCAATCTTCAAAGTATTCCCTTTGATTCCTTTAATCAATAGCTATTTTAGAAAGCTCTTCATTACTTCCTAATTGTCCAAATTCATTTTCTTCATTTTTCCTTATTAGAAGCAGATTTTTTCAAATGAGTTAAATAGATCAGCAATTTTAGAATCATTATCAACTTCAAGCATTTCTCTCAGTTATTAGCATGTCCCTTCTCTCTCTAGGACTGGATTCTTTTCTCCATTTTTAAAAGGCCATCTGGCTTATTTTATTGACTTATTTTTCCCATACGTCTCAAATAAAATCAACTTTACCTTATACTGAGAGCAATCCATGTTTACAATAACTCTGATCCTAGATGTTTTAATCTGTCAGATATCTGGTTTTAGATGAAGATGGAAGTGATTCTCCATTATGTTAATATGTCAAAAAATAAGTAAATAATTGGCACTCATCTAGGTTTTAACCCATCCCAACCAGATAAGCTTGTAGAGTCATTACCATGGCCAAAAAAACATTTCAAAGACAATTTAAATGAATATTTTGATCCTTAAAAATACACATATTCATTGAACCCAACAATCCCACTGCTGGGAATCTGTATCACGGAATTAAAACCACCATACTATTGTAGCACTAATGTTATGCCAAAAAGCTACAAACAAAATGAATGTCCATCAATAAATGGGTGGTTAAAAATTTATGGTATATCAATTCCATGGAATATTATACAGCTGTTTGTACATGAGCCCAGAGAGATATACAAAAGAGTATTCAGAAGATTGTTACTAGGGAGGAGAGAGAATACTGGATGGGAAGAGGAGAGAAGAAAGAGTAATGTAAGAAAAAAAAAGAGGGGGCATTCATGACAAAACCATTATATAAGATGTGATCTCAGTTATGTAAAATTCCATATGTTGTATGAATATGATTAAATATACATAAAAGGATGACCACATGGTTTTCTGAGGGCAAAAAGATTATACATTTTCACTTTCTTATACTGTATATACTGTTAGTTTTTACTACTTTTTTTTTTTTTTTTTTTTTTTTTGCGGTACATGGGCCTCTCACTGCAGTGGCCTCTCCCGCCGCAGAGCACAGGCTCCGGACGCGCAGGCTCAGCGGCCACGGCTCACGGGCCCAGCCGCTCCGCGGCATGCGGGATCCTCCCGGACCGGGGCACGAACCCGCGTTCCCTGCATCGGCAGGCGGATCCTCAACCACTGCGCCACCAGGGAAGCCCTGTTAGTTTTTAATAATCAAAAAATCTTTAATTTGAATTATTTTTATCATTTGAATCATTGTTTATATAATTTGAAAAACATTAAATTAATTTTCATTTTGATATATATACTATATCTAGAGGGAGAGAGAGTAATGTCAATCAGACCAAGGTTTATATACTCATAATTCAGAACTCAAATCCAGCCACTGGATAAGAGATCGGCTATAGGAAGTACCTCCAGACTATAATCCACCTGCTTGACAGACTATGTATATGTCCTATCAATTATATTCTTTTTAAAAACAATCTTTTCTAATTTTCATTTTTGATCTACTTTCAAGACTCAGCTAATGCCATTCCTTTTTAACTGTGTTCTCCATTTGTCTCACCAAATATTTGATTTCCTAGAAAGTCTTCAAAATTCCCCCCTCAAACCCTCCTAAATTTCTACACTTCATGACAGCTCATTTTGCTCGATGAAATGTGATATCACATAGGAGATGCCTGAACTTCTATTTCAGGTTTTGTATATCCCTCAGGGTTCATCAATTTGTCTTTTTACATTCAACAGGAGTTCTACAGTGAGAGAAGAAACGTTGTCAAAATCTAAAGGTAAACACACTTGGACAATGGTACTTAAAAGTGCAGTGCAGACTCCTGAATGGTATTTTGTGTGGTTCACCTTCCCTCATGACTTCTGGAATTTCCTGGTATAAAAACAAACTTGTGGGGACTTCCCTGGCGGTGCAGTGGTTAAGAACTCACCTGCCATTGCAGGGGACATGGGTTCGAGCCCTGGTCCGGGAAGATCTCACATGCCGCAGAGCAACTAAGCCCATGCACCACAACTACTTAGCCTGAGCTCTAGAGCCCGTGAGCCACAACTACTGAGCCCGCATGTCACAACTACTGAAGCCGGCGCGCCTAGAGCCCGTGCTCTGCAACAAAAGAAGCCACCGCTATGAGAAGCCCGTGTACCACAACAAAGAGTAGCCCCCGCTCGCCACGACTAGAGAAACCTTGCACGCAGCAACGAAGACCCAGCGCAGCCAAAAATTAATTAATTAATTAAATTTAATTTTAAAAAAACAAAGTTGTGGAAAACACACACTGATTCTGCCTATGTTAAAAATAATCCAGTATTTTCACCAACCCCAAACTGAAAAATACAAAATCTAACTATTTGAATTTCAAAAATCATTTTAATTACTTTTATAAATTAAAGTTGTGAAATTGGAATAATCAAAATATTCAAGTACTGTTGTAGAAAAATGAAGAATAAATTAATCCAGGTGTAATTTCGAGGCTATGATCATTACCATATGTCTCCTTAATTACCTTTCCCCTCAGGGACTTGATGTTTTGCAAGATTTACTCTACCAAAACAAATGAAAGTAATAATTGATGTTTTTTATTTTTAATGAATCACTGACATGTAATTGCCCATCTCAGATACTGATCAAGATGAGGAAACCAGTGTTGTACATGTAGTTGAAACAATTTCTTTAGAGGCAAATAATTTGGTCTCATGGAACAATGTACAGTTGCTGTTAGCATCTTAGAAACAATGGAAACAACTGAAGATGTACTCCAGAGCTCAGACCTCTGTTTCACAATTAGTCTTCCATAGTCAAAGAATAAATTGGGATTAAAAAAACAGCTTTATTTTAATTCACAAATAAAAATAAAAAGCAAACAACCTAGAAAAGAATATCAAGATTAATTTACAAGAAGGATAGCTTTGAGGTGCCCCATGAAAAACGTGAGCCTGAACCTTACGCCAAGGGCAGAGGAGACAAATGAACATGAGTGATGAGCCCTCAGCAACGTTCCAATTTCACTGACAAAGATTCAAGTAATGGATAAGAGAAGGCAAACATATCAGCAGAAGATAATGAAGACAATATTTTTGTTCGCTTTGTACACCTATTTCTTTAACTGCTATACAATCGGTTTTGCTTTGTTTAGTTTTCTCTGGCCGGAAAAGATAAATGCAGATGCATTCACATTCTCTGGAGACTAGAATCAGATGATCAAGTCAAAACAAATCCTTTTTGAAAGCACCCAATCTCATAGCAGATACAGTAAAAGATAAATCATTGGCCATTTTGAAAATTTCCTGCACAAGAAACGTGTTAAATGCACATGTCCTGAATTGACAGTTGATTAAGCTCCAACCTTAAAAACTAGGTTACCGAGTTGTGAAACTTTTGAGAATAATGCAAGTGTCAGGTTTTTCATGCTTCTTTTAAAACAACGAACACAAGAGTAGTAAATATCACATCACACTGAATTCGTCTTAATCTCCACTTTGTTCATTCACAAACCACATAAATCTCACAGAAGAATACTGTACCAGCACTTCCAAACCATGGCTCCATTAAAGATTTAACATCTGAGGTCAGAAAGAGGTTTTCTTATTAAGCTGCCATTTCCTTTACAAAATAGACTATTTTGTACTTACTGCTACCCTTTGAACTCTTATAGTGAATAATTAAAACTAAACTGCAAAGCATAATTTGCGATGCTGAGTACACTGTAGATTGTGGGGTTTTGCTTAGTGGCTCATTTAAAATGCTCACCAATCCCCAGAGGGATAACCCTGCCATCAGTCTGAATCGACAAAGTTGGCTGGCCCCTAAAAGCAAGGCAGACAGCTCCAAATCATAATAAAATGGTCTCGCTGGCGACTCACCGTATTGACAGCGGGGTTCCTGAAAACCCTCGGAACACTGGCACTGCCGGACTTCACCCTCTGAGCATCTCTCCCCATGGAAACAAGTCCCCACTGCAGAGACAGCTAAAAGGAAGGTACACAAGAAGGCCAGGGAGGACAGAGTTGAGGGAAAGAAAGAAAATCCTCAAGGTAAGCACCAAGTTGTTAATATAGATACAATCTAGAAATTTCCACCAGCTCTTCCATAGCCCCTCTACAGAAAACAGTGTTTTCATTACACATTAAGGCCTTGCTGTCTAAAGCCTTGCAGAACTCTGTACGTGGTAACATCTGCATCACCTTGAAGCTTGTAGAAATGCCCCACCCTGGACCTAGTGAATAAGAATCCACATCTTAACAAGCTGATCCTTATTCACATTCGAGTTTGGGTAGTAATGGCCTATAAGGGAAAAGAATCTAAAAAAGAGTGGCTATATGTATATGTATAACTGATTCATTTTGCTGTACACCTGAAACCAACACGACATTGTAAATCAACTATACTCCAATAAAAATTAAAGGAAAAAAAAGAGTGGAATTAATAATAAAGGAACTCCATGGAGAAGATGACTGTGTAGCACAAACAATCTAAAAAACAAGCAAGAAATACGAATATTTACCAGAGGCAAAGGACTGTGCTAGGTGCCATACAACAATATAAAGAATTCGTCTCACAGTCATTAATTTCCAGGAGTCTATAATATAGTTGAGAGGACATCGTGGGCAGATGTATTCACTGAGTTTAAGCCAACCAGCTGCAGTGGCCTAGCACTGCGTGCAGATACAGTGACCCCCTCAACACTAGGCCTGCTTACTACGGGAAGCCGGAGGCAACTTCACTGAGACAGTTCGAGAGAAGAAAGCATGGTGGGGAGGGAAGCAGGCTGCCAACAAACTCCCGCAGGTGCAGGATAACAGGAGAGATGCATTGCTGTGCTGTGGTCTGCACGGACTGCAACACACTGAAGCGTTTTAAGTGACTTCACAATAACCATAAACACATAGGTAAAGGAGTCGCTAAACAGAGCCATTTCTCCTGGCGTGAATGAACTATGTAATGCCACTAGTTCTGCTGCTTGAGGGCTGTCAAATATACTCCAAAGGTTCTGCAGTACCCTCAACCAGAGGTTTGTAAAAGGACTGCATGCCTCATCTTAAAAAGTAAACTGCCTCCCGAGTTCTGCAATTAATCATGACAAAAGCACAAGTCAAGAAATCCCATTTAGATTTCGTACAGTGATTTCCCTCCGGACTTTTGAATCAGCTGTGGATTACAAATTTGATGATATGGGAAAGGGGCGAACAGAAAAGGGAGATGGAAGCTTACAAGGTGTAACCCGTCTGGCTTTAAATAAACTGTCTTTTACATAAAGAGACAGAATATAAAGCAGCAGTTCTACGGGTCCTGAATTCTGACCTATCATTAGCAGCGCTTAACAGAAAGGCTCTTTGTGCATTTCTGCACATGTCATGTGTGCATTTTCAGTCCAAAGAGATGCTCTGAATCTGTGGTGATTCTAAAGATGCCTAAAACTTGACAGGCATGATATGATTGAAGCCCAAAAGAGAGTGAAACCACTACTTCTAGTGACAGAGAGTTAGACAGGAAGAATTATAACTTACAGCATAGACAGCCAGGTTCATTGTCCTGCCAGCTCCAACCAGGGCAGCGCCTGTAGATGGTCTGCCGCTCCATGCTGCATGACTGTCTGTAGATGGTGTAGTACCGGGTCCTAAGAAATAGGAATCTAGATCAGTAATGCTTCCTCTTCAGGCCAAAGCTGTCGCTTTAAACTCACTAAAAAATTCTCCCTGCAATCCAAATCCTGCCATTTATCACAAATATATTATCTGTATACACTATACATGCACTCACGTGCGCGCACACACAGACACACACACACCTCACTAAATATATAACCAAGATTCAATATAGGTATAGGTTATTGAAAATTAAGAGGGGCCTCCAGTCCTGCAGCATAAACTTACCTAAGGGTCACTAACTCAAAAATGGAACCCAAAATCATGAAGAGGATAATGAAATCCTGGAGGATAATAAGGCACATGCTTTTCAGTTTGACCGTGAAGGCCCCTCATGTACTGGTCTCATGATAGTGTGCATTCTCAACAGTGGTGACATCACCCACAAGTGGGGGGACAACTGGTTCTTGGGTAGGAGCGGTGAAATACAATGGTCTGTGGTCCTACAAACCAGCGGAGTTCACAAACAGAAACAAAGTGTATCTGTGGTATTAAAACTTCATGGGGGAGGGGGACGATTACTAAAATTAAAAAAAAAGCTTACAGAGGTTCCTTAGGGGGCCAATAATGAACAAAAATTGAAAACACTACACTATTAACTATTTGTGCTGACCTCTTAATAGACCATAATACCAAACATCTCTAAACTGGCTTACATCCTTTCTATCAAATTGATGTCATATTTACTCTTTATCCCCAAAGTATTATATTCTCTTCCTTTCACATACCTATCCTCATATCCCCAGCCCAAATCCCCTTCATATTCAATGCCATTTTCAAGTTTCACTTCCTCCAACGTCTCTTTCCCCATCATGTCAATGTATATTGTTCTTTCTCTTCTCTCAAAAATAGGATTTAATGTCAATTTTTATGACACAATTATTCACCATCTTGAAGTGTCATCTAATATTTTGGAGGTGCATCTCTTCAACAGGGATATAAGTGTAGGTTTGCAGACTTACATACAAACAAAAGGGATATTGGTTTGGCAAAAATGTCAAACATCTTTTAACACTGCCTCAACTCCAAACTCAGTTTCATAAATACTTGCTGAATAAACGGATGTATAAAACTATTAAGCTCTTGAAAATAAATAAAACATGTTTTACTTATTCATGTTTGCTTTCCCAAGTCTGAACGTCTATATGGTAGTGGACTTTCTTTGGTTCAGTGTAATATCAACAATGATTAAACCTCATGGGATGAGTACCAAAAAATCTAAATGAAAAGCTATTTTCAAAAACAGGTACTCTAATACCTACTATGTACCAAGCATTGTGCCACAGGTGTTAAATATGTTTTCAGTTAATCCTCCTCATATCCATGTGTGGTATTATTTTTCCAACTTTACAGACTAAGGCACAGAGAAATGTAGGAACTTCTACCAGTGCCACACAGCCAGTAAAAGCCTGAAGCTTTTTCTGATTTAAATTTAATTTAAAGGTCCTGAGTATAGACCAAAAAAAGACTATTCATCTGAAGATTAAAAATTCACACATACAATGTATATGTAAATATCCATAATTATAAATGATTTAATCTTATTTTATTTAGTCCTATATTATCAGTGTTCTGCCATTTCTACACAATGGCAAACCCAGTTATTTACAAATGCCCTCAGCTTTCTTTTAGTAATCGTAGTAGTCGTAATAATAAGAATAATAAATTCATTAATCTAAAGCCACACTTTTTTTAACTTTGTTTCCTGATTTCATTTTACAAGTTTTAATGTGTAAAACCTGAACACATTAGCAGCTATTTGTGTTAAGAGGTACTTAGATATTCTATAAAATTATTTTAAAACTTTTTTTAAAAAGTCCCTATGAAGGCTTCACGCATAGAAAGTGCATACTTGCTTTATCTCTCCTCTCCCAGCCAGCCCTGTTAATCCTAATTCAAATGCCATAATAAAGTTAAAGAAGCTCTAGGTTTCAAAGTGTTACAAGAGAACCAAGGGCAGATGAGATGGTTCACAGTCATAGATGCCCAGATCTAAGTCATGCTAAATTTAGCAAACCAACACAATATTCCTTGTTTCTCTCAAGCTTCTGATCTCCAGCTTTCAAAAGTTTATCATGTCAAGGGGTAAAATTAGTGGCATCTAACCCCAAGTAGCTCACACGTAAAACGAGGCATGAACGAAAGTAATAATATAGCCTGTTTCTGAAGGAAAATATATAACTTTGAAAGTTCCTGGTGGGCATAGGTTACACTTGTTTACTTAATTATGTAGTTATTTTCTAAAATTTATTGGATGAAATCTTTAGATGCAGTTGAGGCTTTGGCTTTGATTTTCAGGAATCAAAAGGACATAGCAGGAGCACCCTTACCTTCTTTCGTAACTCACACACCACCATGGGCCACTGCAGCCGTTTCCAGATCTTGATGGTGAGTGTGAATGCTTGGACACGTGGGTATGGTAGTCCCACCACAGTCAGCTGCTGTTCTTCGCAAACATTTGGCCTTGAAAAAAAAAAGAATAGAAATGTAATAAAAATAGATTACTTCTTTATGTTTTATTTATGAATCATTTGCTCCTTCATTTTCCACAAAAAGCTTGTGGTGACTTACATAAAGTAGGAGAGAAAAATACGGGCAATGTAAAAAAAAAAATGCAGGCCCAGGAAAAAGAAAAATCAGTAGATTTTAAAAACAAGGAAAAATTTAGAAGACACATATAAAAGTCATAAGTTCCCATGTGCTTGAGAAAATTGAGCTGCAAATTAAGTTCTGATCTCTTTGGTAACCAAAATACCTGAAGAAACACAATTGCAGGATTCCCAATATCCATGAAGAAAAAAGGCAGGCTGATTCAACAAAAGGAGTTAAATTTTTCCTGGAAATTATTCCTGAACAATATCTCCATCGACATGTTTAGTTAATTCAGGTTCACCCATAATGCTCATTTAAATACAAATACTTTTCCACCAGCACCATTATATCAATATTTCCTTATAGAAAGTTTATACAAATTTACAGGATTTTAGATATATTATCTTTAATTTTTAAATGTGTACAGCTAGATAACACTCATCACCTGGAGTGTCAGAATTAAATTCTTGTGTAATCTAAGGAATGCTTTACTTAGTGATGAATGATTTACTAGTCCATACCAATGGCTTTGCTTTTGAAAACAGCACTAATTATAAAGCCATTTGGCCCAAACACTCACACTTTTCACGCATTCAAAGTCACTTGCATGCCGTACACTGACCTCCCTAGGGTCAGACTTTGACGTTCCTTTTTCGCTATCAGGAAACTCGTAGTCTAGTTGAACTCTCCATATTCATAATCTGCTGAAAATAGAAATGATTTCTGATTCAGGATTCTAGTCTGTCTCTAAACAACTGTGTGAACCTGTCCAGTGTTAACACTGATAAAAACAGCTAACAGCGATTCCTGCACTAAAATCACGCACCTCACCCTCCACAGCTGCAGTCCGTTTTTGTGATCACTTCTTTCTGAGGGTCTGACTAAACCTCACCCTCCGATTTCACTTACAGTCCAATCCTCACTTCCAGATATATTTCTGAAAGGTAATTTTTTTGGACTGTTAACTTCACCTAAACCAAATAAAATTCATGTTGAACATTATTTATGAGTTTGCATAGCACATTTTAACACTTTAGGTAAATACTGTAATAAAACAATAAATGTAAAAACTGCACCTAAGTCGGGCATCCGTGCGATCATCAAGAATTGGGCATTGGACCTAAAGAAAACTTAGCTTTTAAAAATGCCGTATAAGATTGTCTCTAACCTGCCTATATCTCCACCCTTATATGGGCTTATGTGTTTTGCGGGAGCCAACTAGCCCCAGTTAGAATGAGCTCACCAAACATTTGCTTTTTCAGTCAATAGTCTGAAATGTTACACCTCATGCAGCCTTGAACTCTATTTTGTAACCTACTCTTTATCTATTTTTCCATTTATCCACCCAGCCAGCCAGCCAGCCATTCATTCATTCGTTCAGCAAATACTGTCACCTACACGTGCCAGAAGCATTGCCCACTCCCACCCCTCACCCCCACCACCAAGGATTTAAATATAAGTCGTTTATTTGGAAAGTGCAGAAAACATCAGTAAGGAAGTGGTGAAATAAGACAGTGAAGGGGAGTTAGCCAAGAAAAAAAGATGCATTACTGAGCCAGCCAACTTTAGCTGACGAGCTCCCCAAATGGGGGAGGGAGACTGGGCATTTATACACTAATTCCTATCAGTGACTGGTTGAGGGCTACTTCCTCTCCAGCATTTCAGGCAGAAGCACAGGTAGGCAGAGTCAGCTTCCAGAAACCAGAGTTAAGTCTTCCGGCACAGAACTGCAAATGCTAGCAGTTGGAAGCCTGCAGGTGAGCAGTGATAAAGGAGAGGGACTTGGGTGCTGCGCTGAGAGTTTCAGCTGCAGGTGGTATAAACGAAAGAAAGGCCAAATTCAGTTTGCACCAACAATCTAAGTAGAAGGGAGAGTAAGTAAAAGCACCTCAATAAATACAAAATGTGAAGTGCTAAGATGGAAACAATCAGGGGACTGAAACAGAGATAGAAGAAGCTTGCTAAGATTCATTAATTAGGAAAGACCTCTGAAGAGGTGACACTGTGACCTGAAAGGGTGAACAGAAGCCAGCCACGGGAGAGCCAGGGGATGCCATTGAGGTGGAAAGAAACAGAATGAGCAGAGGCTCTAAAAGGGGAAAACGCTTGGCCTCCAGAGATCTGAAAGAAGGCCAAATTGGCTCAAATGATGAGATGCTTGGTAGGGCAAACAGGGCCTTTCAGCTGAGGGGTTTTGATTTTATTCTCAGGGCACTCAAAGCCACAGAGAGTTTTTATTCTGGTCTCATTTCCTACAGACGGAACCTGGAGATGAACCTGTGATCCTCTCTCACACCAACTCGCCTCCTTGATAATGACTTAGGTCATATCTGCTCCTGCACACTAGTTAACAACCCAGCCCAATCCAGCAATGGGCCCCCAAGTCTCAGGAATCCACCAAGCCTTCCTTGGGGTTTTCCTGATTACTACAAAGAAAGAAGTCCCCAAGGGAACTCTGTAACCTTCAGAAGACCAAAAACCAGCAGCACCAATGCACAAGAAAAGGCACGGCACAAATTTTATGCACCAAGAGGAAAATGTATTAGACTAAAGTTTCTAGAAAAGTATATGTAATCCAGATTGTCATCAAATAATTTCCCTCTAACATCATAAGAAATGTTAATGTGACTTCAGAACTTCACGTATTATATTACTGAACCATAGCTAACAAGCAACATAGTTTAGATGAGATGAGTTTTTATTTTAGGTTAATTCATGCTAGGGAATGTTTTGGTAAAGCAGTATCATCCTTGACTCCTAAGCAGATGTGGCTAAATAACATCAGTCACTTAGTTATTCTGCAGGTGTCCTGGTATATTTCGATTAAAAAAATTAAGCTCCTTTCGTAACGTTGAAAGCCATAAATGCTAGTAGTAAAGAAGCTTGAACAATGAATAAATACAGAAAGTCAAGTTTGCCCCTAAGATGCTCCCAGATATAACCACTGCTAGTAATCTGATATATTCATATCCAATTCTTTGTGGGAGCACACAAACATATTTTTGCATAAATGGGATCATAATCTACTATTTTTTTAATTGTATAAAAAGTATTTTTAACTTATCAAATAACATGGTATAAATATTTTTCCATTTTGAAATTTATAGAATTACTTTAACCCTTTTTTTTCCAGAGTATGGACTTATCAGAATAATATAGCAGAATTTAGCCAACATCCTATTGATAGACATATAGTTGTTTCTAATGGTTTGTGACTGTAAACAACTCTGATGTCAGTCTCCTTATATAAACAGCTGAATTACAGATTAATTATTTTTTATATTTTCCTATGAAATATTTGTTTCTTCTGAGTCCTTTCAGTTCAGGATTTTTTTAGCCTCTCTCTTCTGTTTTAGGCTTTCTCAGGTATAAGGTTATCAGTGCCTGTCTATATTTAAGCATGAGGCCCTAGAAGCTGACTGGGAGCTATGTGTGATAGAAAGGGCTTACAATAGGTGGACTCACTGTTAGGTGACTAGGGGTGAACTTTATTTTTGAGAAGCTCCTGGATATCAGCGTATGGAAATCTGATTTTTAGGGCCATTCACTTTTTCAGAAAAGTGGCTCCAATTTCTTGCCTGTGGAAGCAGACAGCTTGTGGCTGGTGCTTGGGGACCAGACATCGCAAGAGAGCTATGTTTTTAGTCCATATCCACTCCTAGACAGTGTCAGTCTGCACCCCTTCTGCAGCTTCTCTGGTTCTCGTTCTCCAGAGGAAAGAACTAATCCAACTTCTCTCTCTCTCTCTCTCTCTCTCTCTCTCTCTCTCTCTCTCTCTCTCGGGAATAGAGCACAGCTATTTGTCCAGCTCTACAGTTTGGAGAAAGGGACGTGGGGATTCCACTAACTTTACATTCACTGTTTCAGACAACTCTCTTCCTCCAGCCCCACACATCTCCCCTGTGCATTGCTTGCCTCCACTCTAAATGCTTAACGTGGAACCTCTCCAGGGTTCCATGTGAAAGGACCAACGACCCACTAGAATGGCATAAAGATTACATCAAACTGAAAATATCTGAGCTACACGCCCAGAAAGAAATCTTTTCTGAACTTCTACTGACTAAAGCAGAGATTTACAAGAGCCGTCTGCCACAAGTGCCCCCCTCTCACCTCCCTCCTCACCACTCCAGGGAAGTCTCCAGTGGGGGGGGGGAAGGGAGCAGGGGGAGGGGCAGCTGACCTTGGGCAGTGGCACATTTCAAACCTAATTTGTGTAAACAAACCTCATCAGAACCTCCCACCCTTTGAAGCCCTAAACCACCCCCTTTATTAAGCTAGTATGTAAATCCTAATCCCTAGCTGTTCAGAGAGCTACTCCCTATAGAGTACTCCTGCATGCACGAGTAATAAACTTTTCTCCTGTTAATCTTTCAGGAGATTAACAATCAAACCTCAGTTGATAGAGGAAAAGATTTTCCTCCCAACAGTTTTGGCAAGGAGGATTGAATGGTCAGAAATCTTCACTCACTCTGGAGACCGCAGCTGAGCTCTTAGGATCTCTGACCAAGCTGGCAAAATTAAACTTTCTTACCATCAGACTCCCAGATCTCTGCTTGGGGTCCAGTTGAGCAAAAGTGGTAAGAGCCTCTCATCTTCTCAGAAAGAAGGTTTCCGAAATTTAGATTTACAGGAGAAAATGTTTGGGTTAGAACTCCTCTTATTCTTTGGGTATTATGACTCTTGGTTTGGATCTTCCAATAAATAGTCATTGTGCTATCTTCTTGTCACTTTCTTTTTTGCTGTTGTTTTGTGCTGTGATGTCTAAAAGTGTTGCTTGTCATAAGAAGGGCAAAGCAAAGAACACAGGTATAGGTTCCATAAGCCTGTTCAAGCCACCCTCACAGACTGGTGAGTTTGCTGTTCTCACTGGACCAGTATCTGCTTGGACAAATTTGCTGTGGGCCACCAATAAGACCAGATGAGTTTCTCCTTCTCTCTCAATTTTGTGTCCTGAGGGCTTAGCTTGGAACCAGAGAGAGTACTGAGACATAAGATGCACAAGCAAAACTTCCTGCCAACCACTGCCAGCTCTCAGGGAGGTTGTCTAAGACTGAATCCTAAAGGGTCTCAACCCATAAGGTACCTCGTCATCTCCTTCCCAATGCCTTCGTAGTGCTAAGACTTCTGATCTCTGTATCACCCATCTGTTATCATAGATTTGCAGGCCTGTGATTGGAGGTGCCTCACTTTTGTGGGAAGACTGGAACTAAGCATTCTTAGCACCTATGGCAACTTGGTTTTCTTCATTTCACCTCTAGTTGGGAGTTATTTTGAAGTATGGAAGCTGCATCTTCTGTGCCCTCTTCAGAGACACCTATTGTGTTCATGACTAAGCCACAAAAAGTCTTATTGGTTTGAGTCACATTTGGAATGGGTATATCTATGCGGATCCTAATTGTCAATGGCCAGATGATGGATTATTTCAGAAAAAACTTTTATATTTAAAGGATTTTTCGAGAGCTTTCATCCTAAGAAAATGTCCTATTAGTACCTATAGGAGATCAAATGGAAAGAACATAAATAGTATCAAAGCTAGCCTAAAATACTCCCTTAACAAAATTAAAGCGCAGAAGTCACTCAAACTAGTTTAGGTCCCTTGACCCTGTCAGGGACGCTTAAAGGACTCAAGGACCCCCAAAAGCAACTATCTGAAGCTGAAAAGGGAAAAAAGGGGGCCAACTGGAAACAGACTGGATATTTTATCCACTTAGAAGAATTTGGAGACACCCAGATAACTACCTGATGTCTCCTCAATCCCTTGCCCAAATTCTAGTCTACAGCCTCCATAAGACTATATATCAAGGCAAAAGAAAATCTTAAAAACCTTCTCTGTAAATATTGGTGGAAAGATTTGCTCTCATGTTGAGCAGGTAACAACTTGTTACATCTGCCAGCAATGTAATTAGGATAAAACATAAAGTGGGGCAAAGACTAGAACTAACTCTTGTATACACTAGTGTAATTAGCATTACTATGATATGCTTGACTCACAGCTAAAATTTCAGAATGAAAGCCACGTAAGATCTCTATTTGCATCTGTTTGTATATTTATGTTTGTCGTATGTTATGTATACGTGAGATATTATCCTACCTCTGGAAGGTATTATCAATTTATAAAATCCCTTAAAAGAGTTCTATTATATTTGGCTTAGAGAAAAATAAGCTCTTTTATAAATTAAATATTTCTAAACCTCCCAGAAGTATAGGAACTATCCCAAATATTTTTCAAATTTATGTGATTTGGATAAATCTTTGCAAATAAGACTGGTGTAATATTATTATTGGTTTAATAAAAATCGGTCTGTCTTCTGAGTTATCAGCATTAAGTTATCAGCATTAAGTATTTATGTTGAATGGTCAAAGCTGGCTACAGTTGAATGGGTTTATTTATACTTTTTTTTAAAAAATGAGCTTTGGGCTTCCCTGGTGGCGCAGTGGTTGAGAGTCCGCCTGCCAATGCAGGGGACACGGGTTCGTGCCCCGGTCTGGGAAGATCCCACATGCCGCGGAGCGGCTGGGCCCGTGAGCCATGGCCGCTGAGCCTGCGCGTCCGAAGCCTGTGCTCCGCAGCGGGAGAGGCCACAACAGTGAGAGGCCCGTACCGCAAAAAAAAAAAAAAAAAAAAAAAAAAAAAAAATGAGCTTTATTATTAACAATACCTGAATACAAAACTAGAGTTTGGTTTCCTCTCTCTATTAAAACCAAACTCTAGTTTTACATTGGGCTATTGGTCTGCTCTTAAGAAAGGACTGTAGAAGGTTTTTCTAGACCCTTTAAGTAATCTGTGTCTTTTCAGAATAATTTCCTGTATTGTCTTCATTATATTCCTGACGGCTTAAGAGAACCAAGTCTTCTAACTATCAAAAGAGCTAAGCTTTATCTTATAACCATGTAACTTCCTATCATTACTTTTACAATCTTTCATTGTCACTTTGTTGAACAGATTAAGTATTTTTAAACAGTGACCTATGATCCTATTATTAATCAAGTGTTCAAACCTTTTGACATTTCTCAACTTGGATACTTTGCCTTCTCAAAGTCAAATCCTAAATAAAATCTTGACATTGAACTGACTTTGAAATATCCCAGAGGGACCTAAAAAATCTCACAGGATTTGTTTTTTCACCTTGTAAAAAGAGAGATGTTAAAAATTAATTAGATATGTTAACTGCATGAAAAGCACTGTCAAATAAGGAGAGATGCTTAACCTTCCCTAGGTTATATTTGAATGGGTAAATAGTATTAATATAAGTATTCAGAAATTCTATGAAGTTCCTTGAGATTTATCAATGCCCTCACTGTCCATGATATGTCCTGGTACCATTTTACCTGATATTAGAAAACAGCAGTAAATGTTATCAGTCATATCTCCAGTTTTTATTTTAAAATATTTTATGTCATGGAAACAACCAAATTTCTCTGCCAACTGCATTACTTTTATAATGAACTCTCATCAGATCTTTAACCAAAGCTATTTTAAATCTTTTTTCAGCCACAGATAGTTGTTTTACTCTGATGCTTTCTTGAAAACTCTTGCAATCAGCTACAGGCTAGAGTGTTTATCTTAACGAAAAGGATCTTTCTTAAAGACCCATGAAAAAGGACTATGCCAGGTATTCTGGGGTACAAGTTTTCTAACGGCATCGCTTAAATAACTTTGAGATTATACCACTGAACTAAGTCACAATTTCTAGAACTCTAGTGGAAAAGCTGATAGGTTCATGAAACTGCTAATCCAAGATCAAGCAGAACAAGAATTACATGGGACTGAATGAACTCATAAAGGACGATTACGGCTTTTATTTGGAATATTGATGCTGGATTTAAAGAACCCTCTTCTCTTTTCTCTTAAGCTATCTATAGCTTACAATTTTGTAAATTATACTTTTGTAAACAAACATGAAACATTTAAACATTTATCTTTTTCTCTCTGCCTGATCCCTCCAAACTTTGGAAACTCTCATTAGGTATTCTTGGTTTCATGGCAATATAGTTACTTGCATAAATTTGATAAGAATCTGTCCTCCTTGTAACAAAACATAATTGGAAACATGGTTATATAATCAAGGCTTTGACTAGAATGTCATATTTGAAAATGATGCATAGAATCACATATGATCAGACAGTTTGCAGGAACTAAGTTTGACTTTATGGAGCCAAAGCTTACAAAGCCCTGTTGGAAAAACTGGACTGGCATCTGGCTTAGAGGGTTCCCAGCCATAAGGGTAAATAAGGAAGGTCACTTCTTCAGAGGCCTTGGAATCAGGATATTTGGGGCACCTTGAGAACAGAGGAATCTGCTCACATATATACTGCAGGTGAAGTCTACTGACAAGTTTTTGCCTTGGCTTCCTAGCCTTGAGAGGCTTTTAAAGTCCAATCTGAGATTCCTTTTAAAGTTCCAGCAAAGCAAATTTTAAAAAGGCCTACGTGGTCAATTCCCATTCTGGCAGCACTTACGTAAATAATCTGGCCAAATATAATAAGATCAGACGTATTTTGTAAATAATACTAATCTTATTTTGATTATTTCTGATTAAAATTGAGATGATCATGGAGAGAAATTTTGTTTCAATGGAAAGCTGTAACCGACCGTTGCGGGTTATCAGATTCTAGCCCTGTTCGTTGTCTTTGAGGTTTTACTCTCTATCCGCAAACTGGACTAGATCCTGCTATCTTACATATTTTGTCAATCCTTACCGAATTCTAGATTCTTCTAGTTCTCTTCAATATCTAGCTACAACCCTCTAAGTTAACATTTCCTACTTTTCTCCCACCCTCCTGATTGGAAATCACTGAGAACTAAAGCCTGACTAACCCAGGCAGTTCTAGGTTGTCTTGGAGCTGTCCTCTTCCCCCAGGATCTAAAGAAGCCCTGCAAGCTGAAGCTGAATGACTTGACATAAACTTCAAAGGACCCATCACTACAATAGATCATATATGGGCAGCTTTTGTGGCTGGTGCTCTACTGTATGGACTGCTCAGGAAGTTCACCGGAACACCTTCATTCTTCCACGCTCTGCTCCAGGAAATAACCATGACTGTGACATTGACATCTATGCCATCACCAAAGACATTCAAACTTCAAACCAGGAAATCTATCGAATTGCCACTGACGTCCTCACTCCACCACCTAAAAATACTTCAAACCTAATGCTTAAAATCTTATCGACTAGCTGCACTATAGACTTAGAAACTGAATTTATAGTTTGCTCTAAACATTAATCTTTTATTTTCTTTCTTTTTCTCATTCTAATCTATGCGCTTCTCTCCTTCTGCAGATCTTTACTTCATAACTTCTAATCTGAGCCTTCTCTCCAGAGCAATCAACCCAGCTTCTTTCTAAGACGTTTTACATGGGGGAAATGAAGCAACCAACAACCCACTAAAATGATATAAAGATTACTTCAAAGTGAAAACATCTGAGCTACAGATGCAAAAAGAAATCTTACATAAACTTTCCCTATCTGCCTAAAGCAAAGATTTACTAGAGTCATCTGCCACAAACCCTACCCCCTCTGCTCCAGAGCTCTCAGTCAGGAATGCAACTGACCTTGGGAGTCAGGACATTCCAAAAAAATCTGTGTAAGCAAACATCATCAGAACCTTACATCTTTTGAAGCCTTAAGCACCCTCCTCCCCACTTATTAAGCTGGTATATAAACCTTTACCCCTAGCTGTTCTGTGTGCTCCTCCCTACAGAGGACTCCTGCATGCCTGAATAATGAACTCTTCTCCTGTTAACCTGTCTATTGTCAATTAATTTGCAGGTCCCCAGACCACCAAACGTAAGTTGGTAGAGGACAAATTGTTTTGCCCGACAGATGGAAGAACTGACTGTTGTTGATTTCTAATTACATTATACAGATGTCAAAGACTATCAGCCAGATGATAGTGATTCTTCAAAATCTATGAATATAAAAAGATCTATCATTCTTGCGTAGTTGTGTTTAAAAAGTTTTGTGTACATGTATACTCAATAATATGTATTCTTTGTTAATGCGAATATGGATATGTGCATATGTACACACACAACACACATTCAATCTTGTGCATTATACTGATCAAGCCTCTACACTTTGTAAATGTTTTCTCTGCTTGGTTTTGGATCATGAGAGATGCATATTGAAATCTTCCGCTAGTTACCTCGGACATTACTCTTGCAATTTTGACAGTTTAGTTCTCTATGTATTTGAGGCTATGTTGTTAAGTGTTTACAAGTTGATGATGACAGTTGACCCGAACAATGCGGATGTTAGGGGCACCAACGCAACATGCAATCAAAAATCCAAAGAGCCCTTGGTATAGCCAGTTCCTCTGCACCCCTGCATTCAACTAACCACACATCGTGCAGCGTTATAGTATTTACTCTTGGGAAAAAGCTGCATATAAGTGGACCTGTGCAGTTCAAACCCATGTTGTTCAGGGGTCAACTGTATTGTATATACCTGGTATATTGTTCCTTTTCATTATGCATTGTGTCTTCTAACTCACGATAATGTGTTTGTATTGTTTTGTTTTACCTTAAAATCTGTTTGCTTGATGTTAACATTTTTATACCAAATTTCATTTGGTTTGCATTCTCTTAGGCATATCTTGTTCTGATACTTTAAATCTTGCTATGCATTCTTTTACAACTTTAGCTGTCTTTAAAAAAATTTTGTTAGTTTCTGTCTTTTAATAGGTAAGGTAAATATAGTTAATACATTTTCATTACAAGGGTACTTATTCTTACCATCTCATTTCGTGGCTTCTGTATACCAGCAATTTGTATTTACCCTTTTCCTCTCTCACTCTTATGCCTGTTGGAAAGAAAATGTTTTCCATATTCTCTATTCTCCACAATCTATTTGACCTAGTTTTAAATTATATTTCTAATATTTTAATGGTTACTTTTACATTGGCAGGTGCATTCTTGGAAGTACTTAGCATGAGTCCCCTGGTGTCATGGAGTCTTATGTAAATGAGTGCCTGATTCTGGTCCATGGATGTGAGAACCAAAGTAGGGAGACCCTGCAAAAAAAGTTTATAAAGTAGGGCTTGTCAGTACTGAGCTGCAGTAATCCCACTCCATCTCAGTCCTCCAGAAAGTTGGAAGGTCACTTTGGTTTCGTGCAAAGGAGACCAAGATGAGTGGAGGGGAAGAAGTCATCAGGCTCCATGTGGCTACTGGGTCAAGTGATCACACACCCAACCAAAGAAGCTGTTGGGCATGTGGACCATTGTTAAGACCCAAAGGGAAACTGTGAAGCCCCTCTCTGCGATGATCCTCAAAGACAGACTGTGTTGAAGATGACTACTTCTCCCAAGAACGTAGGGAACCTAAAAGAGAGGGCACCAACTTCAGACAGAACCCTGCCAAATCCAAGTAACATCAGGCACCACCTCCATGACTAGCAGGAAGTCAGCCTCCTTGACCCCTTCTCCCTACCCTTCCCAAACCAGGAGGAGCTATAGGGCTGTTAGAGGAAATGGGAGAAAAAGAAGATGCCTCAGAGCCATACCACAACCAGCCTTTGCCCTTGCTGATCACTTCAAGCTAACAGGGCTACAGTTCTAGCTTGCCGTGGCATAAAGGAGGAGCCAGATTTTGAAGATTTAAGTTTTACACTGAGCGGGAATAAGTTAATAAATGAAAGTGACTGGAAAACTTTGGAATCAGCTAATGACTTGTAAGGATGGGAAAAGGGGAAGCAACTTAACATAACTGAAAGCAGTGATTAGAAAAAAATAAAAACAGTCCCATGTTATACCCCAGCATACTGACATGTCTTCCATATCAGTATCCCTGGCTGATCTGTAGTTCCTTCCACCTATCCTCCTGGGCACTCAGTCCAGAGCCAGGTGTCTTATCTTGTTAGCTCCGAGTTACTGCCTCCATGATATGGTTGGGGCTTCTACAGACATGTAAACCAAGGCAGGAGATGGTTTGGTACAGGTCCTGGTCATGGGCTGATTCTGTCCTCCAAGTGCTAAACACACAGCTTCCTGGAAATCAGTGTCCCAGGCAGCAGTTGAGAGGAGGGGGTCAGCCAGGTAGGGATGGCTCCTAATTTCATGTTGTTTCTGGCTTCAGGGTACTTTAATTATCCTCCAGCCCCTCCACTGCCTAAGCTACCTCTGTCTGCTTCCAGACCCAGAGCCTAGCAAGCCCACACTGGACTTCAGCTCACCACTGCTTGGCATTTCTGTCCAGTCTCTGGTCCACCTAGAGATCTAATTTAAAATGTTCACATTACATTGTGTTTTATTATTATGTTTCTAAAATATTTTATCTAGCTTTGGTAGATACTTTGGGCAGAGCGTCCTCAAAATATGAACTTATAACACCATATTGACCAGAAGTTGGACTTATTTTTTAAAAACTCTTAAATATGATCACTGTTCTCCACCTTCCTCTAAAACATTAATGCTTCCAACCTAGTTCCGTGACCAGCACAGACACGGTGTTCAATAAGTAGTACCTGAACAAGTAAATGCATCACTGCCTAAAAAGGGCTCCAGTACCCAAGATAACACAAATGAGTTAACACATATAAAGCATTTAAAATAGTGTCTTTACTCTTTCGTATTATTAGTTTTTGTATTTGCTCTCTTCCTCTCTCACTTTTATGTCTGTTGGATGGAAAATGTTTTCCATATTCTCTGTTCTCCACAATCTATTTATATTTATATAATCTATTTATATAATCTATGTATTTTTTTAAGCTCATAAAATCTGAGGCTAGATTTCTCAAAAAAAATTTATAGACTTGAACTTCAACATCACTGTGGATTTGTAGTGCAGTAAAACAAATGAAAGTAGATAGTGTGTCATTTTTTAAAAAATCAGAATCTAATATGACACTTCTTAATGAAAACACTAATTAAAATTAATATAAGGCACCATACTGCTGCTGCTGCCATCTGACCCTCTATCCCCCTAGGTATGGTTAAGCTTGTGATCTCCAATGTTATGACATAATTTGAGAACTTGTATCAATTTTCCTGTTCCTTAAGCTATTAGTATAATGTTCTGGAGTCAACAAACAAAAGTGTGGTGACCTGAAGGGTACCATAAGGTATTGAGAAGTTAGAGAGAAATCAAAAGGAGGGGTTAAAAATGAATCCCACCCTTATGTTCCACAAGTTTATTACGATATGGCACTTCCCTCTTTGTTCTAACGTGCTAGATCCCACCACAGCTGCAAATTAATTTTCTCTGCTCCCTAAATGAATTACACATAACTGTTTCTAAAAATGACTACAGACATGAAAGTCATTTTCACTTAATAACTATTAATCTCATATTTCTTGGTGTCACTTTAGTATGAAATGCAAACAAATATTATGCTAAACATTGCAAATTTATGGCAAACACCAGCCCTTGATTTATATTATTATAGATGGTTTATTACCAGAAGCAATCTAAGCAAAACTCCATCAGATAGATGTTACAATTTGTATTTATTTCTCCCAGCACTAAATGATTCTTCAATTTCAGAACTATCATTAATTTCTTATAAATGCAAATCTTTATTTCTTATTTTAATCTATGATGATTTCTCTGACTCTTCAGAAGATTAACTTTTACATAAAATATTCAAATAGCAATTATAAATGATACTTTGTTTTCCCTGGTCAATCTATTAGCTATCACGCATAAACTATTTAAAAGAAATGGGTGGTCTCTATTGATCAGGGATATAATGGACTAATAATGTAGTCCTCCTTCCTTTTAAATGACCCCCTCACAACTCTAAATCCAATCATTAAGGAAAACCTTTTCAGTGCTTGTGACTATCTTTAAATTGTTTTGCCTACCTCCTTAATCCTCTACTTTTATTATACTTTCTTTCAGAATCTCTGCGAAGACCTAAGCCACCACATTGACCTTAATGAAGAGAAAGCTGCAGCTATTTATTCTTTGCTTATTTTTACTGCCATCTCAAAGCAGAAACACTTGTGAATCTTTACCTGATGATACATACTCGAGAGCAAAGGAGGCAAACAGCTCTGACCATACTCCAGGATCATGTGTTCTCCTGCTATTAGTTCATCCTCACCTGAACCTGGCCTCCCAAGCCCAGTGCAGTAGCCAAAGCTCCACTAAAATCATCCAGAAATCGGGGCTTCCCTGGTGGCGCAGTGGTTGAGAGTCCGCCTGCCGATGCAGGGGACACGGGTTCGTGCCCCGGTCTGGGAAGATCCCACATGTCGCGGAGCGGCTGGGCCCGTGAGCCATGGCCACTAAGCCTGCGCGTCCGGAGCCTGTGCTCCGCAACTGGAGCGGCCACAACAGTGAGAGGCCCGCGTACCAAAAAAAAAAAAAAATCATCCAGAAATTGAGGACTTCACTAGAGCAAATTCTCCACCATTCAAAACCTCCCAGCCTTATATCCTCTAAAAATTAGAAGACAGAGCAACAGAATCTTCAGAATTCCAAGCTAACCAGCCTTGAGTTCTATTTGTCAGGTCTATCAGGCTGACATCCTCCCTGGCCTAAGCAGCATTCATCATCACCGTTTTGTCTTCACTGCTAATCTCTTTAGCTTAAGATGGGAGGTCCCTACACTCTGGTTTCTCTTCAGAACGCATAAATCTTTCGCCTTTTACTAAAGATTTCCGTGGAGAGAAACAATAAAGATGGGAGGTCCCTGATGAATATGCTATTGATTCTACACAGAAAAACACTGGTTGATTTAGATCCTGTGTCTTCTTTCTCTAAAAAACAAAACAAAACCAAAAAACTAGTGCTAAACACATGTTCAACATCAAGTTACTGATAGTGACATCAAGAGCTCAAAAATAATGGAAATCACACTGCTTTGAAGATACTGTGATGAAGAATTCATGAATTCACTCCACAAAATTTCCTTGAGCATCCACAATGTGTGACCAGTTGCGTCAGGGCTCTGTAATACAGTCAGAAGTGAACTGTCCTTGAAGCTAATGAAACTTAACCTTCAGGGCCCCTCACTAGCCTGGGCTGCTTCCAGCCCTGGAAGAAGTTTAATATTTTCACATTGGCATACATTTTTGTAAAATTTGCAAATATCAGATATATTTGTACTCGTTAGGAGGGCCTCCCAGATTTTCTGTCTCAGGCTACATAAAAACTGGGATTTACCCCTGATATCCAAGGAAAAGTTACACAGCTTTTCCATAGGCTAGGTGTTACATGGGTCATTCATTTACTAACTGGAAAACACAAAGGGCACCAAAGTGTATCCAAATAAACGTCTGATATAAAGCCTTACTTGAAAGAGGCAAAGCTAAATTAAAGTCATTTCTCCCTGTCATGTCTGGGTCAGATAAACTTCCTTTCGGGAACTTGGATGTCTTCTGTGAAATCTTTCTCGTACAGGTTAAAAGAGTTCAGCCTTCTCTCTTCAAAGATAATTGGCCTTACTATTCACCATCCTTTTGTTTATCAAAATTAAATTAAGGTCAGTATTACGGTACTAAAGCAATATATTACTTAGACTGGGGATATGGGATGGGAGGAAATAGAGACGACTGATAATGATCTTCAATTATCAATGATGCCACCTTTCTAAGGTCAAAAAGTCTAAGACAAAGATGAGGTAAGTTTCAGATAAAGGTTTTATAATAGATTTTTTAATTGAAAAACTATTTGAATAAGTTATGACGAAAGCTATTGTCTCCCTTCCTGAAAATACTTAAACACAGATTTTCTGATCTTCCACAGAATCATGAATATTCCAAAGGAGAATCCATCCTCCAATAGGTGTTTTTTCCTTCCAATTATTTTATTTTTTTTTTTTTACATCTTTATTGGAGTATAATTGCTTTACAATGGTATGTTAGTTTCTGCTTTATAACAAAGTGAATCAGTTATACATATATATATGTTCCCATATCTCTTCCCTCTTGCGTCTCCCTCCCTCCCACCCTCCCTATCCCACCCCTCTAGGTGGACACGAAGCACCAAGCTGATCTCCCTGTGCTATGCGGCTGCTTCCCACTAGCTATCTATTTTACGTTTGGTAATGTATATATGTCCATGCCTCTCTCTCGCTTTGTAACAGCTTACCCTTCCCCCTCCCCATATCCTCAAGTCCATTCTCTAGCAGCAATTTACATTTTTAAAAAGTAATCATAGTTTTACGCAGTAAAGGAAGCTCCTAGATTAGTGGTTCTCAAAATGTGGTCTCTGCACCAGCTGCACCAGCAATACCTGGGACTTGCTAGAAATGCAAATTCTTGGGTCCCACCTTGATGTACTGAATCAGAAATTCCCGAGGTGGAGCCCTGCAATCTGTGTTTTAACCAGCCCTCCAGGCAATTCGCATGCATGCTACAGTTTGAGAATCGAAACCCTAGAGACCTACTGAAGATCAACCAGATCAGTAGCACACATACCCTTTCCCTATGGTCATAAGAGAACTAGCTAACTTCCAGCAATTAAAGAATTTTATTTTACTCTAAAAGGTCTGAAAAGGTCAAAAGCCAGATCCAGTTTTGTCCACAGTGGCAGATTCATAATGTTGTACAATTTGCAGTCATGAAATATACATTTCATTCACACATGTCCAGCAACAATCTCAGTTGTAGCGTCACGTCCCCAGTGATTCTCCAGCTGTGACAAGGAGCTGATCATCTCTGGAATCTGACAAATACCAAAGGTGGAGAATCACTGCTCAGTGAATCTATCCCATTTCAGAGTCTCAGGAACTGCTGCTATAATCCCGAAACTGCCTCTAAAGATCATTGGAGGAATAATAAAACGGGTAACATCCCAAGTCAAGTTCCTGGTTTACTGGATTATAAATGAGATAAAATGTTGAATTGAGGAGAAAGTAGTATGTAAAGAGGACAATTAAAAAAATAGCACACTGTAGAAACAGCAGGGAAAAAATGACAGTCATGTATTTGTTCAGGTTTCAAAACACAAGTAATAGCATGAGAAGCTTTGCATAAACAGAAGTTATGTGCAAAATTCTGCTTTTGATAAAAGGTGATAGTAAGTAGGTAAATGCAATATGTAATCATTCAACAATCATTCATTAGGACTCACTACTGAACGCCCATGGCTGGACAAAAAGCATAACCCCACCTCTAACTCCAAGGCTTATATTAATCTCCCTACAAATCTACCTCTCTGTATATTGTTTCCTCAGGATAAGGACCACTTCTATTAGTCTTTATGTCTATAGTATTCTGCACAGTATCTGATACATGGTTGGTACTTAATAAATATATATTAAATCAAGAAGTATTTGCGATCCGTCATCCAACACAGAAGGACATGGATTTTCTGGACCACCATGGGCCTAGGGACCTTGCATAGAATCCCTAGTCAGTTCAGATGAGAAGGACCTTCCCTCAGACAAGGCTCCAAGAGTTCTCCTGGACTAAGGGTAGTTTTTGGGCTCCAAAGAAATAATCAGTAAGAGAACCAAGTCATTGTTGGGGGAGGGACACTTTAACATTCCCTTCCCCTACAATGTCCACAAGACTCCCCAAAACTATCCCAAATAAATACATATAAGCCGAAGTTCTGGGATAAACACCTTGTCTCCCTTTCCAAACGTGCTGCCACGTTAACCATTCATACACCTGAGTTCTGGAGCCCCACAGTCTGGCATAAATGCATTCAGTGGCTTTAAAACCCAGAGAGGACAGAAAAGACTGTTGAATATACAAGTCTGCTGTCTGACTAAAGATGTTCTTGGAATGTTTTCTCTTCTCCCAACTCTGTTTCGATCCCACAGGTCCACCACATTCAGGTCATATCAGGTCCTAACTTGTTATTCTGCTTGAACTTGGATCCCAAGATATGTGCCAGTTAACTCGTGTTTCCTGTTTCTGACCATGTCCAGTCAGCCGTCCAAGAGCCTGTGTGCCAGCCAGCTGCCATGAGCAACTGCCCTCCCAGTCTGCCCCGTCAGGCACAGAGCAGAAGTTCCTCCCAGGTCACTCCCTGGCCATCCACACTCTGGGGGATGACATCAGAGGAGAGGGAAGCCTTGGCATGGAGCCCGATCAGGTTCAATGACAGGCCTCTTCTCTATGTCCCCCTCAGAACTATTGTGAAAGTGAGTAATGATCTTAAACTGAATCACACTAAAAAACTGTGCAGCCAAATCTAAAAAGTATAATCGCAACCAAATATATACAATAACCATAATATAAATAAGCATTAAAAAGACTAGAAGAACTTGAAACCAAATGCTAACAATAGTTTTTTCCAGCTTGTAGGATTATGTCTTTTTGTTTGTTTGTTTTTTATACTTCCTTTATTTTACAGATTCTCTATGGTGAGAGTACATACATAACTTAAAAAATTATCACTTTAAAAAATGCAAGGGCTGAGTCTTAAGTTCAGTCTTTAAAGAAGTATGAGTCAGACAGGCTGTGAAAGATTTTTATCTGTTTTAGAATGATTAAAAACAAAAAAATAGGGAAAAAGTCAATATGATAGAAATATCTTTTTCAAAAATAAGCATCCCAGATACTTAACAGTGTATGTGGTTTGCTCTAGATGCATATGCATTTTTAATATACTTACATTGTTTATCTTCACTCTAAGGAAGTCCAGGGTTGCTCAATAATAGACCTAATCACCCTAATATTGAGACATTGGCAGGAATTGATTACTGAACATCAAATTTTTTCCAAATATGCAACCCTCAGTCTTAGATTATTTTTTACAGTCCCTCCCATGTGGGCTTTTCTCTCTTCTCCCCAGACTGGATCACTAAAGCCTTGTGGAAAGGTGGGAGGAGAGGATGGAGAAGAGAACTAACACTTACTAAGCATCTAGAATATACTAGCACTGTGCTAGATACTTTAGACGCATGATCACGGTACTACTAGAAGGATCTAGAACACAGATTTAATATCTGTTCAAATGAAACTCCCTAAACAGCTAGCTCCTCTACACTTCTAGTCTCCTATTCTTTAGGGTAGAAATCTCTCTCTTTTTTAAACCAAGTGTGCCTGATTCTGTGCCCAATGTGTGAGAAATACTAGTAGGAAAAAAAGGAAAGAAGGGAGGGAGAAAGAGAGGGAGGGGAGGGATGGAGAGAGCAAAGGAGTGAGGGAAGGAGGGAAGAGAGAGAGAAAGGGAGACATCTGTGATGCCTGATTTATATGAATATAGCAAATAAATGCATGTATGTGTATGTGTGTATATACATATAAACTAAATGCCTCAGCCATGAATGGATTTAATTGTTATTCAGTCCTTTTTTAAACAACGGTCAGAGAATGAAGAGAGACTCCACTCAAAGGCCAATTTTAAAGTGCAGACTAACTAGGATTCCTGGCCACTACTCTTTCACAGAGCAATTGCTAAGCAGAAAACATACTGGTACTATAATTTACTTCCTTATGAAACCCTCTTCTACAATTCTTACCCACAGTGATCACTGCCTTTCCTGAATTCTTACTTCACTTAGGGCCTAACTTATATTACGAAGCAGTCCATTACGTACTATTCCTGGCTTCTCTTGTTCTTTCTTTTCTCGTGTTTTAATGTTCTCTTTCCTACAACATTACACAGTCATTGAGGACAGAGGCCACATCCTGGCATCTTCCATCACGTCCAGCTCCTAGACATCTACCTAGGTACCCGACAAATTGTCACGTGAGCCCTAGCCCTATAACTGTCCCCTCCTAAATGTCCCATGGCACACTGTTTCTCCCACTGTCAACACACGTATGACACTAAGCCTTGTCTGTCAGCTGTTTGGGCATAAGTCTGTCTGTTCATGATGCTTTAAACACCTTAAAAGGGCAGAATCAGTGCCTTATTCATTTCTGCAGCCTCCTCTGGGCTTCACAGTGCAACTGGTGCATCACAGGGACTCGATATATATTGATTGGCTTAAATAGATTAAGGATGGAATTCTGATGTATCCTCAAATCAGCAATGGATAAGCAGGATTTCCCAAGGACCAAAGGGAGACCAGAGATTCACCATCCCCTTTCGTGGGATTTTTTTTTAATATTAATCACACATTTTAAAAAGCCACATAGTTTAGTAGAAGCACAAATGTTGGGGTCAGACAGCCCTAGTTGAAATTAGAGCTGCCAACACTTTCTTTTTTAGTATTCTCATTTTCAAATGTTCACTTTGGCAGCAAAAGTCCTTTCTGGATCTTTAAGCTTGTAATTACCCTTTAATTAATTACCCTTTGTAATTAATCTTTAATTACATGAATTAAAGATTGTAACAATTTAAGAAATTAATGAAAAAACTTGAAAAAATTGTTCTACTTGTTCTTCCCCTGCTCAGCCACCTCAAATAACCACTGTCAGCCATCTAATATGTTCAGTTCTCTTTCTTTTTATCTGTATCAATATACATGTGTCTGTGTGTATATATAGCCACACATTCTTCCTTTGCATTTTTACAGAAATAGGTCCATATGAAATACATATTGTTGTGTTACACTTAATTTTTATCTATTTCAATATTCAACGCCAATTTACAGTTTTTCTCGCATTTTAATAGCACTGATGCTTTGTAGTTATGTGCCTTTTGGAAGGATGACAGAGGCTCTGGGCCTCAGTTTCCGCATCAGTAAACTGGAAATAGTATCTTCTTCAGAGATGGGGTAAAGATTAAATAAAATAATGTTTGCAAGACTTGTGGTTGCCAAGGGGAAGGGGGGTGGGGGAGGGAAGGATTGGGAGTTTGGGATTAGCTGATGCAAACTATTATACATAGGATGGATAAACAAGGTCCCACTGTATAGCACAGGGAACTATATTCAATATCCCATGATAAACCATAATGGAAATAAATGTGAAAAAGAATGTATATATACGTATAACCGAATCACTCTGCCGTACAGCAGAAATTAACACAGCAGTGTGAATCAACTATACTTCAATAAAATGTTTAAAAATTTAGAAAAAGTCATGTTCCCAAATCAATTGCTACACAATTGGTGCTGAATAAAATATAACTGTTGTTGTTGCTGTTATTGTTACCTTTGAATCATAGCAATTAGACTGAGAAATTCCTAGCTTCTTTCAGTGCTGATCCTCAGTTAGATTTTAGGGAAGGAACAGGAGAACAAAAACTGCACTATCCTCAATGTCCTAATTCACTGTTTGCAGGAGGACTTCCTTCCCTCACTTACCAAACAGGAAGTCATTGGGCTCCGTGGGAATTTAGATTTGCTCCTGGTGCCTCTGTTCCCTCAGGGCTACAGAAGTGTAAGGGTGGAGAGAAATATCTCCCTCCCAATCGCCCTCCAGGGAATCAGCCATGCGAGTTCACCTTTTCATTAACCAGAGCCTAATATACAAAGACCTGCTCACAGCGGTAGCGGCTTGACAGTAAATTGTGACAAAAACAATACCCACTGGCAGCACCAGTCTACAGCTGTTCTCCCTTCCGCATCTGCCTTCCTGCCACAAGAAGTTGAGCCCTGCACGTCTAAGAGAGCATCTCAATACGTACATTTTAAATCAGATCTGAACTGCTGATCAAACTGTTTGAAGTTTTCCAGATGCAAGAACATTTATTCTACAGCACTTCTAAAAATAAGGGGGAGAAAAGCCCAGAGCCTGTCAAAGTTAATTAGATTCGTACAAAAAGCTTAACAGTCCCATGCAATGTTTTTACTCTATTACATATAAATGTACAATAATTCCGTGAACACTGCGTTTAATATTTTAATTAAGGTTATGCTTTGTATAAATATCAACTCATCATTTACTGTGGCTACAGTCCTATTTAAATGAAGTCAATTTGACAGTACATTCATGAAAAAGAGAGCCTTTTAAGAGTTTTGCTCTTATGTGGCCTAGAATACTAATGGAGGTTAATTGTCAAAACAAGCTCAGCACAGACTTCAGAATTATCTTCACATTTTAGCGACAGAACAACGTAACCACATTTTTATGTGACCTGCTGACCTAATACCGTGAATAACATAATGGCTATTATAAATCTCCATGTCTGCTTCCTGAAAACTAGAGAGCTCTCCTTTTTAATATTTACATTTTGCGGCTGCCCTTTAAACAGACACCCTTTAACTACTGTATTTGCGATTCAGATGATCAGATAATTAGATGTAAGATTAGATGCAGTCTGTGCCTCTGCAAATCACTACTTGGTGTGTAACAGAAAATATCAAATTAAGTTTTCAGAGGCAGGGAAATTTCAAGTCTGCAGTCATTTTAATTCCATCTGAGGCAAGGATACAATTTATTACTGTATTCAGAATTCATGTTCTCTTTTTCCAAAACACCTATTTTAATTAGAGAACAGAGACCCGAAAGAGGAGAAATAGGAAAAAAAGGCCTTCTAGTGCCCCACAGGGATCACTCTCTACTCCTTCTAGAGACAGTACCTGTTCTGAAGTCAGCAGTTGCCCTGAGTATCAAAAGATTAGATTCAGTGAGCCTTTTCCTATCAAGTGGCTCTCAGGGCCTGCCAAAGAGCAGTAAGGCATCTCCCGTCTGGCAAATACCCCCACTGCTTTCCTTCTCTTTGCTACTGGTTTTTCATATTCAAATTTCACAAATCACTGTCTTCCAAAATGATCTAGTAGTTTGTCTCATCAAATACACGAAGACGCAAAAAAAAAATCTCATATTGCCAACTATATGTACTTTTTATAAATAGAAGAGAATTTTTAACAGAATAGAAACAGGACATAAAAATAGAGAAACTAGAAAACAGATGGCAACAAAAGATACCAGTATTTATCCCTGGGTGCTATTAACAGGGAAGTGCAAAATAACCAGCCCATTTTGGATTCTTTTAACATTTTGGAATAAAATAAATTCTTAGAGCTTCTACTGAAGTCACAGGTCCTTTAAAGACAGGGGATGGGTGCGTGGTGTTTAAATTTTCTAGTTCACAACTGCCGGATGTGAAATCCAAAGCTGGACTCCTACACTAAGATATGACCACGATAAATCTGACCCTGAAATCATTTGAAGGCTTCACTTCACCTAGGAATGATGTTATTTGAAAGTTGGGGTTAAATTAATTTTAAAAGTCACTCTATTTGTTCATTCAACAAATATTTTTGAGATGCAGGAAAGCTTTCAAAAATGAATTATCTGCAAGGTAATTCCTAGGGAAAAGAAATCTCCATAAATAATAAGAGGGCAGGAATAGCTTGTCATAAACTTTTTTAATATTCCTCTGATCTCTGAATATAAGGGTGACAACACATGGAGACACGCTAACATCTTCAAGGGTACCTGAAAGAGAAATCTGGTTCAAACTAGAACCAGAACCAATGACCTTGACCCCATTTATTACCTGATGCATAACTAAAATAGACCACACTTTGCATATCCACTTCTAAGTTTAGCTTCTGCCAGACAGAGACCTTAGCCCACCATTTTTCTCTTTTGCACTCACACGGGTAGTTATATTATCTTTAACTGTGTGCTAATTATTTCCGAAGTATGCATAGATCCTATTCCCCAAACTAAATGGTGAGCAGTTAAAAGGCAAGGGGATGTCATTTGCATGTTTTTATTTCCCTTCATTACTTTACGTTGAGCAGAGCAGGCACAAAGCAGAGGCTTCATGCAAGGGACAGAAGGGAGGATGGGAGAGAAGAAAGAAAAGCAGGCAGAAGAGAAGCAGGTTTTGATTCTAAGGACTTGCTTATCAATATCCTTTCCGTCTGTCTAGTTTTTATCAATGGCCTCAACATTCTACTAAGCGTCCTCCCATCTTTGGTTCTCTCTGCACTCCCCCTTTTCACCTACTCAGGTCTTTCTCACAGTTTCTCCCTCACGACTCTTGTCATTTTCATTTCCTTACCTAGGACAAGCCATCATTCCTTTGCCTAAACTAACTCAGTTGCTGCCTAATTGGTCTTCCTGTCTTCTCTCTCCTTCAAGGTTATGGTGCTCTTTCCTCCTCAAAAGCCTTTGTTGGCTTTCGGAAAACACCACACATTAGATGTAGAGCTTCTCTGTACTACCAACCACTGTTCTCTGCTCCTAGGACGCCTGTCTCCCTCTGCTTGCATATCTCCATCCGTCAAAGCCTCCATCTCCCCTCCAAGGCCCAGCCCAAATGCCATCCCTCCAGGAAAGCCTTGTGTGTTCTCACAGAGCCCACACTCATTGCTGCCAGCTCTCAGCTCTGGTAGAAACGCCTCGTGTCTCCCGGGGGCCCTTATGGTGTCTGCTACCGTCAAATCTCCCTGAGGATCCTGCAAGCTCCTTTTGAAAAATGCAACACATCTTTGGAACCCATGCCGTTTTCCTTAGTAGTCTGCTTAGTAAACATTTGTCTAATGACACCCACAGGCACTCGGAACCTCAGAGCACACACTCAGCACCAAAAATCACAATAATGATGAAGGAATCATAATTTAAGAATTGATTGTAGGAGACCATTGATTTTATCCTTCTCCTTGAAAGCCCATAAATATCTCAGCCAATTCACAATCTATCACTATTTAATATTCTTCAGAGAAAGTAATTCAAGTGTTTTAAATAAAGAGCTATTTACATTTTACACATATTTTCCAGACACCAAACCAAAACATTTCTACAAGCACATAACTGTTTGCTATAAACATAGCAAGCTAACATTTTAATTCCTCTCCCTTTTTCTCGATCCTTTTTTCACAGTGTGTTTTTCTTGTCTAGACAGTTCCTTCTGTGCCTCTTTTATATTCTGACGTGCATTAGCACCCCGACTCTTCCGCCATCCCTGAGATGATGTTTTATTAGCCTAGGAGTGATTCTTTGCTCTTCCTCTTTCTTTCCGTCAAGTCCCGAAAATTCTTTGTAACTATAGCCTGTGTACTTCTTTCACATAACTTTTTTCCCACTGCTCTCTAAAGACTTACCGTAATGCATTCAGGGGTCAGAGGTACCTGCAACTCCTCCGCCCCACTTCTAGGCCTGCAACGTCTCTTGGGTAACACTGTCCAGTGTTTAACTATCCTACCAGAATATTATTCCTTATAACCAATCTAAATCTCTCACACTGTAGTCTGCAGTTTAAAGACATTTTCTCCTCCTTTTCTAACCTTGGTGGATGTGGCGCACGGTAATTTTCCTCTGCATAATTAGCAGGGGGGAGTTCAAAGTATGTCCCAAGAAACTCTTTTGATATTATTTTTGTTTTCTCTTGGACAATACTGCCTTTTCTATTATTTATCTGCTAGAAAGAATATGTTAACTTTTGTCTCCGCGAATGACGTCCTATTTCTTTTACCCTGTCTGCACAGTTATCTTGTCTAAGCTGATGGTATTAAAAGTCTATGAAGGATCGAAAGATTCACCTTAAAGCTTGGTGGATTGTGGTTGCTAATCCACCCTCCACACAGCATGGTAGTATGGCCAACTCTCCTTAAGATATGTGTGATCTTAATGAAGAAACAGAGAAATCCAAAACAGCTTATTAGCTTAGAGGATTTACATGTATTACCAGCACATCTGAGGTGCCCAATTAACACTGTGTTCTCATATAATATACCAACCAAGCCCTACTAGAGAGTTCAGTCACCTGAGTCTAGAGATTCAGTCCCAGACAACCCTGGACACTGTACTGGCCTCATGAAATGTCCTCATTAGATGGGAGAAGATTAGAGGATGCACTCCTTGAAGAGCACCATGGAGGATCTATAATCAGGTCTAGAAGCTTTCTTGCCTTATTTCCTCCAACAAGACATGGCTACACAAGAATCCTTTTGGAATGGTGGATCATTCAACTCTCTTCCCTCAAATTTGAGGAACAAGGAAAAGTTAACCAGAGCCGGAATTTTCCCCAACAGATTATTTGGAATAGAGTAAGAAGGGACTTTGCTGACGACATCCACAAATTTAAAAAGCAAACAAACCAATAAAAGCCCTTCATGGGCAGTCAAAGATCTGCTTGTAGCTCCTGAGATCCACTAGAATGGACTACATGTTCTATTCACTTGCTGTGTCTTGATCACAACAGCCCTCGAGGATGAGCCCCTGTTGTTAACTATCCATCATCCCAATAAATAACAAGGCCAGTCTGATAGACTTAAGCTTCTGAAAAATAACCTGACTTATCTTCTGCAGCTAAGCAAAGAGGTCACTCCCCAGCTTAATGCTGCTCTCATGCACCAAAGTGCCCTCTCACCTCGTTGGGAATGTCCATTCAAGTTAGAAGCCCTGATGTTCACACCACCACGTCACTTACTCCACCTGATTGGCACTTAAGTCTAAAGTACCAACTGGGACTTCCCTAGTGACACAGTGGTTAAGAATCCTCCTGCCAATGCAGGGGACACAGGTTCGAGCCCTGGTCCGGGAATATCCCACATGCCGTGGAGCAACTGAGCCCGTGCGCCACAACTACTGAGCCTGCGCTCTAGAGCTCACGAGCCACAACTACTGAGCCCATGCACCATAACTACTGAAGCCCACGCACTGCTCTAGGGCCCATGTCCATAAACACTGAGACCGCATGCTGCATCTACTGAAGCCCACGTGCCTAGAGCCCGTGCTCCACAACAAGAGAAGCCACCATGATGAGAAGCCCACGCACCGCAACAAAGACCCAACGCAACCAAAAAAAAATTTTTTTAATAAAACAATAAAAAATAAGTTACCAACTGAACACTTACTTGGCAGCCTAATTCCCCTTCATTTTTCAATCCAATGACACATGTAGAAAACTTCTGTACATGTTTGTATTTTCATGACCAACCCCAGACATACTGCTTGTCATTTCATAAAAACATTGAGAGAAAAATAAAAGATTTCATGATTTCTCCAAAGTTAATAAAGCAAAGGATGTTCCAATGAAGTAATTATTTCCTACTTACTTGCCACATAACTTTTCCTTCATAATTGTTGAAGGACAACAATTTTCAACATACTTGTTGAAGGACAACAATTTAAATTATATATACATATATATTTATACGTATATATACATGTACACACACACACATAAACACACACACATATGTATCGAGAGCCCTGAAAATTTGACTCAGGAATTCCACTTCCCAGAATTTACTCTCAAGAAATTATGAGACTTCCACTCAAAAGGTGAGTTACAAAGATGTTCATCATATTTTATAACTGTAATAACTCAAAATACCAATGATATGGAGAGATTAACACATTATAGTATAACTATAAGATAAAATAGTTTGCAGCCCTAAAAAAATTTTTTTAAATAATATTTGACTCAGGGAAATGCTTATGATTTAAGTTAAGTAAAAGCAACAGATACAAAGCAATGGTTAAAAGGGATACTGATTTAAAAAAAAGAAAAAGAAACATGTTCTTTACGCTGCATGAAGATTATAGGTGGAAAGTCACTCACCCAATATTAACAATTGCTATCTCTAGGAAGCAGGTTTACAGGGGATTTATAATTTCTTATTTATATTTTTATATACTTCAACGGGTAAATAGTGAATGTGTTTTATTAATTTTAATCACACATTTCTCCACTTCCTTAACCCTTCACACTCTAGGATCCCTGCAACTGTTTATACCTAGATTCTAGGACACTATACATGGAGTTTGTCCAGGACAGTCCCTTCCATTTTTGCTTATTGTCTTGTCATTAACTACTTCCATATTCAAAGGGGTCCTGGTTTACATAATAAATTAACGGTGACCCTATCCTAACTGAGTTTTTAGGATTAGGGATATAAAAGTTTCCAGGAGGGGTAAAAGACTCTAATATACAACAGTCTTATGTCTAAAGATATGCTAAAGCTCTATTCCAAATATAGAGGGAGGGATTGAGAGAGAAAGGCTTCATCTCTATTTATCTGTATTTCTCCATTTCCTAAGAGATTAAAGATAGCTTTTTATCTCCCTTGAATTGTCCTTAACACTAAGGGCAGGGACTAGGTGTGACCTAAGCTATCGATACATGATAGCAGTACAGACACCCAGTTATTGATGCTTCTGTAAAACTTGCATTTTTTTTTAACATTGGAAGAATGAGGGCTTTCAAAGCAGAACAAATAATCTCTACTGGTATGTGGAGCATGGCTGCTGTGTTTTAGTGTCTCAAGTTTGTTGTAAATAATCAGATAAATCGCATGCAGTCTCCATTTCCACAGAAATTAGAAAAGTAATTATTATCCTGTATGTTGATACATGGTTTTATTTTCATTCTTCTAGTTTGGTCGAGGAACCTAGAATCCTAGGTTGGTCTAGAAATATATAATTTGTTCTGTTTTCTAGCCAAAGTTAAGGCTAATAGGTTATAGATTAGTATTAATTACTCTAAAACTAAAATTAGTATCTGCAGAAATTTTTCTTCAAAAGGCAATTGGAATTTGTCTGTTTCCCCTTTTCCACACCCCTTTCAGGAGGTAATCTGTGCAACTAATCATTTGGCTAGATCTTCAGAAAAAGTTCTTATTAAAATAAACCAATCCATGAGAGTTTCTTTTGGATTTTTTTATTGCCAGGATGACTAACTAAACCAATATCACTATGACCATGCAACATGATGGTAGTTTTCCAAATTTTTAAACAAAATAATTTATTATATTGTTTGTCGCATAGTCTTTTCCAAAAACCCCATGTGTAAAAATAACTAAAGCTGAAACTGCTTAATTTTACCCCTCAAGTCTTTCTCTTCCTTCACCACCCCCTGCCACCCAACCATGAACCTCTCATGAACTCTGAGCTTCAAGATTTGGTGGAGAATTATGTTATGGTTTTCCTCATAGTGGGCTGACTTAACTAACTTCCAAGCTGATTTTTAAAGCATACTGGTCTTGCTAAAATTCCCAACCGGAGAAATGACTTGAAAAACAGTACTGAAGGATATACAGTCAATCTCTAAACTACATCTTGGATCAAGTCAGACTACATGAAGTTCACATACATAGAGCAAATCAGCTTAGCCTTTCACAATAGTGCCTTTGCTGAACAGACATTTAATATAATAATAACTTTTAGACTTTTTTCCTAAGGTTGTTTTAAGAAAGAGCATTTGCATCAAAACGTATTGTTGAAGGAATTGCCTATTAAATCAATACTCATCATTTATGGTCCCATGTGAAAAATGTCTTTTAAAAATCAGCACTAAGGAAAAATTCCCGTTTCTAGTCTGGGATAATGACAGTGACACAATGGATCACATCTCCTTTGTCATCTTGGCTGCCAAGAACCTCAGAGCTCAATCTAAAGCTCAGTGGTAACATATAACGTTAGATCCTAGGTCCCATGCTTGGGCTCTGCTGTGCCATAGTGCCAACTTTCTACTTTTATTTACATTTTATTTCTTTCATTATTGGTATTCTAATTGTAAACTCCTTCAAATTCCTGATGCAACAAAAAATGTTCATGAGCCATTAATTAACACTGTAATTGTAGGAGTACAAATCTGCAAATCCAGCTAACGGTATTATAATCGAGTCCATCATATGCACAACCTCATCATTAGGTTTTGTTGGATGGCTTTTGAAAATACCATTTATTTCTTAATTGTCTTCAGAAATATCTCCAAGCTTCCAAGATGATTACCAAAAATGGTTCTGTCATAACCTACACACATTCTCTCAAGAATCTGGAATGTAATTAGTCTAGGATTAAAAACCTCAAACTGGGGCTTTCTTACTATCTCCTGACATCTTGAGATTCAGTTCCCCTTCAACTATCGTTCTACCCTTTCTAATGTGAAGACCATTCTCCTCTTTTAACGGTAAGACTAATCTCATAAAGATCATTTAGTGCTTACTCTGTACCAGGCACTGTTCTAAGTATCTTAGATATAGTACCTCACTAAATTCTCATACCTAGTTTTACCCGGTTTTAGAGAGGAGAACCCTACAGCCAAGTGAAATAAACTATCTTACCCAGTGTCACACGGTAGTAAGTGGCCAAGCCACGATCTGAACCCAGGTGGACTAACTCCAGAATTCATGCTCTTAACCACTATTCCATACTGCTTCTCTTGAATAGGATGTAAAATAACAAGCTTGAATTCTGCTGTAAGAGATTAAGTAAAGTATTAATAAGAAAGTTCCAATAGCTTGACTTACTATATTTTGGAAGGAGGATACCAGGAAGAGTTCTGAAAATAATTTTAATGGCTTCCAGCATTTCATTTCCTTGAGCAGTCTTAAGTGTGAGGCTGCCTGAAGATAAGAATGGGGAAGACATTCTAAAGGTTCCTTTTTATTCAGTCACTATAATTTTTATACTTTTGGATGAAAAGGGTTTTATGCAAATCATGGGCAATTCCCAAGCCTCTGTTTTTTGGTTTTTTTCTTTTGCGGTACGCAGGCCTCTCCCGTTGCAGAGCACAGGCTCTGGACACGCAGGCTCAGCAGCCATAGCTCAAGGGCCCAGCCGCTCCACGGCATGTGGGATCTTCCTGGACCGAGGCACGAACCCACATCCCCTGCATCGGCAGGCGGACTCTCAACCACTGCGCCACCAGGGAAGCCCCGAGCCTCTGTTTCTTCAACTCTAGTCCTGTATAATTTTTGAAAATAAGCAAGTATGGTTACTATAGCAGATGATAAAATATTATTACCATTCAGATGATATTTCTGTGCAAGGATAGGGGTGGCAATAAAAGGCAATAAAATGGGGGAAGGCCATTCTCAAGAGATAAAACTCTTTTGAACATATTTACTGCAACCAGGGAAAATAGACCAACACCCAAAGGAATATGGGAAACTTTACACTACATTTAAGCACAAACACATTTTCTACTTCTTAATTTAAAAAAGGAAAGGACAGCATTAAAATGCGCATACAAATAAACAAGCCATTTATTTACTCCTACTAATTAACATCTCTTGAGATCTCCAGGGTCTCTTAACTTCTCTAGGGCCTCTCTCAAAGGATGTTCTCACGGCAGGAGAACCAACGATTCAAAAACTTGCTGAGTCCAGAGGGAGAATGTCAGAGAATAAAAGACACCCTAAAAACAAACATGTTAATTAAAAACATGAGATAAACACCAGCATCTTCCACCTCTACCCACTACCTCTGGGAGGCCAGGGAAAATAGTCTTCCTGCTTAAAACTTTTAAAGGGCCAAATTAGTATGAATTCTCTAGAAACAGTTAACGTTTGCTCCACGGTCATTACTGCCAAGAAAGGCAGCTCCTAAAATGAGAACTAAAGAGCAGGAGTAGAAATTTCCAATTGCTCAGATTTAAAATATACGAGACTAAATGAGTGTGACCCCCACCCCCTCCACAAAGAGGGTCTGGAAATTCCCTTGCTTACTTCCAGTGGAAGAGAAGGAATAAACTAAGATAGGTGGGAGGCGTCCAAGAGGAAATGACCGAGGATGGGAGAAGACCAGTCAGGAACAAAGGGGAGGCTGGGTGAGGCAGTGATTCAGTTATCCACCGGAACACGGTCTTAGTAGAAATATGGCTCTTGCTGGTTGAGAACTGAAAGTGATGAGGTTCAGGACACATTGCCCCAAAATATAGTATCTTGGCATATTGAATATTTTAAGCTGAAGAAGTTTGAGAAAAGAGCAGAAGCAAGAAGGTTCTCTGACCTTAACCCTCCACCTTCCCTTCTCCCCGGAAGCAGGTCTTAAGGCCCTCCTGTGACAGGCACCCTCCCTATACCTGGAGGAAAAATGAACATCCAAGATGCCAACATGCCAAGTTGGAGTCTTTGAGAAGAATCTAAAGGAAACAGCCTCACTAAGTTACCACATTTTGTTATACATATCTGCTACTCTGTCTTACCATATCTTTCCACAAATGTCCGCTCTTCTTCAAAGTTAGCATAAAAACACTCAGGTTTACCATTTCTTTGGGTCTTCATTTCCCTATGAAGGCTGCTGAATCACATAAAATTGATATTAAGTAAGTGTGTATGCTTTAGTCCTGTTAATCGTTGTTAGTCTCATTTTCAAACCCAGCCAAGGACCCTAAGAGTCAAGGAAAACTTTTTCCTCTTCTACAAAAGTATGGGGAAGGAGAAAAGAATAGGAAAGAGAAGAATGAATGAGTATAGGAAAAAATGAAAGTGGAAAGAAAATTAAAGTTGAACAAATTAAGTCAAAGAAAAACTTTTTATGGCACCATTTTGGATTTCTCATTAATTTTCCTTATAATAGATATATATTTTTTAAGTGTCAAAGAAGCAATATTACAAGTTTACTATAATCTTAAGGCATGGTCTTGGGATGCAGACAATGCTGGGATCAGGTCCAAACTCTCTCACTGAGTAGCTGTGTGACCTTGACAAGTTACTTAACAGCACTGATCTGCAAAATGCTGATAACAAGAGTAATTAAATGATTACTATTTTCCATAAATCTATTTTCATATACATATTTGTGAAAAATACAACAGTAAGTTATCTACAATTTTACCTGTGTAAAATAATGTTTCACCTAGCAACATATCAAAGCAGTTTCCACATTGCTAAGACCTCATAAACGTAACTTTCAATGCCTCCCAAATTCTGTCAAGTGGATGCATCACGTCCTATAGGCTTCTTTCAGCTTCTCCTTTCTCTAAACTAGGCAGTTATGAACATCTTCATGCTGATGTAGTTTCCCCATATTTTACGTTATTCCTTTAGATGAGAAGAGCTTCTCTATAAAAGAGCACTGATTCAACAAAGGGTATGAACGCTATTCTTTAACAACAAGAAAAGGAAGTAGAAATCTAGTTCTGCCCTTACTAATCTAGAGAGTCTGATTACACTAGTATTCCTAATTATCAAGATCTGTAACCAGTTTCAACTGATGACATTTTGTCATCCTTACAGAGGCTCCTATGTTCTTCAAAAACTATCGAGTGAATTCCAGATTCTAGATCAACAGTTAATTCACGAACGTTCCCAGCATTCTCACCCTAGCTTCACAGGTTAACATACTTGCACATACACAGCACGAGGCTATCCAATCAATACGAAGTGAAACACTGCAGCTCAGTGTATTCAGCCAAAATTCAACTATGAGATGTTTGCCATGGCAGCTTGTGTATTATTTAATCGAGATCTTTATGACAACTTTTCCATTATGGTTTTTGATAAGTGCAATCGATAAGAATATGTACACAGATCGATCATCTAACTACCGTGAATTGTCTGGAAACTTGGTTGAAGTGCAAAGAAAACTAAGAACTATAATCAGTGTAATTGGTAATGCTGGAGGGAAATCAGACTTGGATGTTTTAAGTATGCAGGTGTGACACATGACTTCCCGTCTATTCTTTACTGTCCCTGCAGGCCTGCTGGATTAATTTTAAGTCGAAAGTTCACCTGGGATTTTTAAGGAAGCCGTCACTTCCCATATTAATATCTGCTCCTTCATATTACTAACAGTTATCTGCAAAGATTACTTCTACCTCCTGTCATATATATAAATCTCATACTAATAGCTTCTTGGGCAAATAACATTGGGAGAGTTTTACTCTGGGTTTAACCACAAAGCTTTGAAAGGTCATGATAGGCAAGACAGAAACCAAAACAAGAATATAAAACCAATTTCTAAGTTTATGAAATACTTGTGTCCATCTGGATTTTGCACAAGATTATCTATTTTAAAGCACTTCAAGTTACTCAGTGAGATAGAGAGGTATAATCCCATTTTACAGATGAAAGAAAAATAAAATATAAAATGTGATTTAACATGCATTTGAGTCTTATTAAGCTATACATGAGAGCATTTTGGAATAGGAAAAAAAATGAACCAAACAATATATAACTCATTTTTGCAGATACCATGAATGGAGAACATAAGTCAGAGTCCTACATACTCATACTGAGATAAAAGTCTCCTATTCTGGAAAGAACACTGTACAGTGGAAGATGTCCAGGATTTGGAATTGAAAGTTTCTGTGTGGACTCCATAATTCATCTGTGTGACTTTGTCAAGTTCACAGTTATCCTAACCTCTTTGAAGATTCCTTGTCTATAAAACAGGATTATATCTCTTTATCTCACTGTGTTTTGTGATAATTAATAACATTTGTGAAAGCATTTGTTCAATTATAAAGTAATTCATGAATTCTAATTATGAACGTTGTTTCTTTCACTTTCTCCAAATGTCAGTAGCATTTCCACTTTAGAAATCAATGTTTCCTACATCTTCTCACTGTCCAGCTCTGCGTGGATGGTTCACAAACATAACACAATTTTCCTTTGTCCCCAACTCCTGCTTTATTCGATGGAGATTAACAAACACCAGTTTTATCCAGGCAGTGGATGCTTTCTATGGATTTATAGGTTGAACTGTGAATTCTTTCTATGGATTTGTTTTCCTCAAACATTTCAAAATCACTAGGCACAGAGAGTTAAGATAAAAATTCCAACCTTTAAGGCACTCCCCCATCTGATGAAGGAGATATCTAAATAAAAATACATTTACCCAAAAATTTGATCGTGAATAAGTATGCAAGCTAGTACTATGGGCACCTAGAAAACAAAGCATTTGAACTTTACCTAGAGGTCTCAGAGGCTTCGCAAAGAAGACCCTTAAAGCAGCGGTCCCCAGCATTTTGGGCACCAGGGACTGGTTTCCTGGAAGACAATTTTTCCATGGACCTTGGCAGGGGGGAGGGGGAATGAATGAGGCTGTTGGGATGAAGCTCTGCTCGCTCGCCCACCGCTCACCTCCTGCTGTGCAGCCTGGCTCCTAACAGGCCGTGGACCCATACTGGTCCCGGGCCCAGGGGTTGGGGACCCCTGCCTTAAAGGATGAGCCCCGAATGTTCCCATTCAAAATGGCCTTGTCACACTCTTTCAGAATATTTCATGATTAGAAATAATTATGTGAATTTAAACAATCTCTACCCTCATAAAGGCTAAAGGTCTTTAAGCTTAAGTTTCCTAAAAAGCACATGTTGCCACCTACACCAAGGACTACCAGGAAAGAGGCAATAGGCATTTGTACAGAGTTAAACATTCCTCCACCCAAGGAGGCAAAGTGATATCTGTAGCTTAGGCTTTAAGACTAGACAGAGCCACTTTTTTGCTCTCTCTCTTCACAGGTTTTACATTTTGACCTCGGATTTTCAAGTGCCACCTTTTCTGATACAGTCAAACCTCACACCTACATTCCTCCCTCATTTCATTTCTCCTCAGAGGCAAAACGGTGAAATATGAAGTGACGTGTTATTCTGTGATAAACAATTACACACAAACCTGTGTACCAACCACCCAGGTCACGGTCATCACTCCAGAACTACCCCTAATGCCCTCTAAGACCTTCCCCCTCTCTAGAGCAATAGTTATCCTGACTTTATGGCAATTACTTCCTTGTATACCTTTACAGTTTCATCAGCTTGTTATGCATCCCTAAACACTGTAGTTCAGTTTTGCTTTTGAATTTCCTATAATTGTAAATCAGGAGAAAAATGAACAGACCAGACAGATGAGCTCCATGCTGAGATGCTTCCGCGATGCTATGCAGTGCCAGTTTCCTTCCAACTCACCCCATCATGTTCTCCAAGCAGACTGATGTCAGAACTTATTGTCTGGGGTATAGCACATGAATAGCTTGCAGAGTTTTAAAACAGTAAAAGAGGGGAAAAAATGACTAAACAGAGCCAGTCTTAACATCTAACCTTCAGGTTGTACAACTCTGGGAAACTGATGTAACCTCACTGAAGTTGAGTTTTGCCATCAGAAAAACAGGAGAATAATGGTGAGGGACTAGCAAGGTGCCTGGCATATCACAGGTTCTCGCTAAACATGTATACCTTTCAGCCAAAGCCACCAGAGGTCGACTCTAGCATTACACTGACCACCTTCCTCCTTCCTCTACTGTAAGCTCCCTGTGGAACAGCATCCACTTCCTACTCATCTTTGTATTCTAGTGGCTGGTGTTAGGGGTGACGCCCCACTCTTTGGGGATTCGCATGTTGTCATCACTTGAATAGGGACAGTACAGCTATTTCCAAAAGCAATGGATACTACTGTGGAGCATATGCAAAGCAATATAGCAATAAAATGAATATTAATATGACATTATTAATTTTTTTTTTTTTTTTTTTGCGGTACGCGGGCCTCTCACTGTTGTGGCCTCTCCCGTTGCAGAGCACAGGCTCCGGACGCGCAGGCTCAGCGGCCATGGCTCACGGGCCCACCCGCTCCGCGGCATGTGGGCCCTTCCCAGACCGGGTCACGAACCCGTGTCCCCTGCATCGGCAGGCGGACTCTCAACCACTGCGCCACCAGGGAAGCCCGACATTATTAATTTTTTATTTGTTCAACAAGTACTTATTAGCAACTACTGCATGCTAGATACTTTTTCAAATGCTGGGGATATAGCAGCAAACAAAACGGGCAAAATACCTTGCCTTCATGAAGCTTACATCCTAATGCAGGAAATGGACAATAAATATTGAATGAATAAGATAAGCAAAATATATAGTTTCTGAGATAGTTGTAAGTGCTATGAAAAATGTGGAATAAGGAAGGGGGGAGAGGAATGGTCAAGATCTTGGGGAGTTGGAAGCTTTACTGAGAAAGTGACACTTAATTTTTCATTAAAAGAAGTGAAAAAGGAAACTTTGAATAGAGCTATAATCACATAAAGTAACCTCCCCCTTCCTCAGCATTTTAGTTTATTTGTCCCTATGGGAATGAGATAGTGGAGACACACAGTAAATGTGAATGAAATGTTACACCACATACTCCACAATTCACCTAACAAAGGTGTATATTTCACTTTATTTAATAAAAATAGATGAAAAAGATTCTATTCTTTCCTTCTCCAAATGGAAGAAGCAACCACACACACACACACACACACACATACACACACACACAGTGTTGCAGTGTCTAGGGACCTAAAATACACTAATTTTCAAAATCTGATAATCCGGTTCCCATAGCAACCATAAATCAGTCTTTTGAGGGACACATAGGAAGGATATTCTGGCTGGAAACAACATTCTTTGACCACTGAGAAAAATGAAAACAAAGTCCAATCATAACAAACCAAGACGGCATTTTTTTTAAAGGTCCCAAGTTTCTTCTCTTTGACTGTTAATGCTAAAACAGGCAGGCGTCCATCCGCATGCTCAGGAAATCTTGAATTCCAAGGAGGCGCAGAGCAGTGCCGCCTGGCCAGCTGCCAGGGAGACTCCAGAGGCGCTGTGATTGCCTATCGACCCTGCGCCCCCCTCCTGTCCTCACAGGGTGGGTCAGTGGTGAGCTTGTACCAGGCACTGGCCATGCTCCTCGGGGCAATCCCATTTCCTGACAAATGCAGCACGATGCATTTTCACAGCACCCTTCATCTCTTTCAGAATTCAAACGCACATCAACAGAGCTGTATTTCCACACACTCCACTGCAAATAATTGCTAGAAAGCCTTCGCACAAGATTCGCGTCTCTCCGGATTTGCTCAGGAACAATTAACTCTACTAAGGCAATGTGAATGTCTCCTGCTATGTTACCCCAAACAAAATACTGGAAACTTCAAACATTTGTTAGTATTCACCAACTGGCAATAAAAAATGAAATAGACAAAATCAGGGCTAACATTGCTAGAACAGCATCTAGGACTTAACCTGGTTTGCTTTGGCCAGTCACAAACAGCACTTTGTAGTTCTTTATTGTTAAGCGTAGAATTTACCCAATTCACTGGGCTTAAAAGAGCATTCATCAAAGGAAAGTTAGAGTTCAATCTAATTTTTTCAAACACTCCCTTCTAAAATTCCTTGACGCAAATTCATTGAGTTCTCTCCAGGAATATACCTTCTGCATCTCTTCGTTAGCTTTCCAGCTGCTGTCCTCTGAGATGAATCCCTTTGAAAATTCAGTTCATTTCATTACATCACGATGATCCTTCTCAAGTGAGCCTCCTTGCAGGAATTTTCAAGGAATTGCTCATCCCAGCATCTCCTGTTCTTTAACAAACTGATTTCTTCTTCCAGTCCACTCCTTTCTCCATTCACATATCCAGTGCAGTAGTCTCAACAGGTAACTTCCCAACAGACCACCCTGATTCTAGTTTCTCCCTTGTCTTCTCTGTGCCCAAATCCATCTTACATATGGTCCTCAGAGTCCTTTCCCACAAATCCCGTTTTATCTCTGCATTCTGAGAACAGCAGCCTCCGGGGGCATCCTTCTCCCACTTCTGCCCTTAGAGAGCAGGAGACAGAAGATCAGCATCACTGTTGCCCGATATCACTTAATTAGCTGGACGAAGAGCACCCTCCATGTTCTAGCCTAACCAAACTTCTCTCAGGTTCTGGAAAGTACCAGACTCTTTCATAACTCCACACATGCTGGTTCCTTTACTTTGAAAGCTCTTCCCCCTGCTCCCTGCACCTGGCTAATCCCAACCTATCTTCCAGCTCAGTCTTGCCATCACTTCCTCAGGGAGATGCCCTGACCTCTGCACAGAACTGTGGGCCTCTTCTCTCCCTACAGGAGCATGACTGTTTGTTTCAGTGCTGGTCTCCCTCACAGGAATTCAAGCTTTTCGGGGCATGCACTCCACCCCTCCTGACCCCATTGCAATCCCAGCCCATAGCATGTTGTCTGACACACAGTAGGTGCTCAATGCATAGTTTTGAATGAATGAATGAAACAAGTAAGCTTTCTGTTATCTAGCTTCATGTTCTTTTCAATACACTGCTGTGCCTTTGAAAGAGAAAGTATCCAAATGGAAGGTGTTACCAGTGGTCATGTAGGGAACAGCTTGGTCAGCATGACTGCAGGGGGTTTTCCTCACTCAGGAGGCTCCCTGCACGGTGGTCTGACCTGCCAAAGAAACTCCTGAGATGATCTCATATACTTCAGGTCAACACCCAGGGGTCCTACTACCCCTAACCCAGACCACTACTCTCAGGAGAGGTTCTTAGCCATGAGAAGGCAGAGTCCCTCCAATGCCTTACTTCAGCCGGAACACAAGGATGTTAGAGTTCTGGCCATCTACCTTCATACACAGCATAAGACCAGAGTTCCTTGAGAGTATACTCAACTTACGACGCAGTGCCAGACACAGAAAATACTGAGGGAAATCTGATGCATAAATAAGGGGTTCCTTTAATTCAATGCTCAGTCCTCTCCCCTGTCCTAGTTCTTTCTTAACTAATATAAAATGCTTTAGATTCACCCATACTTTACTTCTGTTTTTAAACATTTTAATTAATTAATTAATTGATTGATTGATTGATTTTTGGCTGTGCTGGGTCTTCGTTGCTGTGTGTGGGCTTTCTCTAGTTGCGGCGAGCGGGGGCTACTCTTCGTTGCAGTGCGCGGGCTTCTCGTTGCGGTGGCTTCTCTTGTTGCGGAGCACGGGCTCTAGAGCGCAGGCTCAGTAGTTGTGGCGCATGGGCTTAGTTGCTCTGAGGCATGTGGGATCTTCTGGATCAGGGCTCAAACCAGTGTCCCCTCCATTGGCAGGTGGATTCTTAACCACTGCGCCACCAGGGAAGTCCCCTCACCCATACTTTAAAACAACCATAAATGTTCACTCCACTCTCTATCTCCCCCTGACCACCATCCTTATTCTTTGGCTTCAATCAAGCCCCTTAGAAAAGTGGTCTCGACTTGCTCACTCCACTCTCAGCTTCCATTCATTCCTCAGGCCAGGATCAAGATCTGGACCCCAACACACCAAGGCCACCAGCAAACTCTTGTAACAAAAAAAACAAATGATACTTTCTAGCTCTTACGTGGCTTGTCTTTCCTGTAACATTAATACAACTCATCTTCCTCTGGTCCACCTTAATTTTTATGACCTCCTCCCCCCTCACAGATGTCCTCCCCTACCTTTCTGACAATACCTATTCTGTATTCTTCCCTAACTTTTTTTATTTTTTTGGCCAAATTTCCCTTAATCATTATAATGTTAGAGTAAAGCCACAGGTATCAAAAAATTTTTTTTTACTACAAGCCAGTCTACTACATATACTTTAATATATTAACTGTTTATGACTCACAACTACCCTATGACTGAAATATGTGTCATCTCCATATTATGGATGAGGAAACTGAAGGACAGAGAAAATAGGTAACTTGCCCTAGTAACTGGTGGAACTAGGATTTGAACCCAGAGGCAGAGCCCACACCCTTATTCTATGCTGATCCTTTCAATGATGGTGGTCCTCTAGGACCCCTCTGAATCCACAGACACTTCCTGAGTGAGCCTACCCCGCTCCCTGGATTCACACTTGTATTCCCAGACACACAGTTGTCTCTCATCTCAAGATCCACACATCCAGCTGCCTACTGAGTACATTCAAAACAAACACATCATCTTTGACCTGCCCTCTCAATCTGCATCATTCTGTGCATTCTTCACTTGGAGAAGACACCACCGTGTACCCGGTCACCTACCCTGGAGATGATGATGTCACCCTCTCTCCCACCCACTCCCTTGCCTCCCACATCCAACAATCAGCAAGTTAATCAGTTCAACTACTTTCTCTCCAGCACCTTAATTCGGATCTTGATCATTTCTTATCACAACCGAGAGCCTCTTCATACAGCTACCAGAGTGATTTCTCAAAACCACAGCTGTTCTTCTCAAGGCTCCACTGACAATATACTCAGTGACTCCTCATTCCTTTAGGATAAAAGTTCACCTCCTCAGCATGGCATACAATGCCTCTTTGATAGGCCATGGCCAATTCTCAAGCTTTGTTCCGCCTTAGATCCTAATCTCTATGACCCTAAACACAGCATGTTTGTTCTGTAGTCCCCAAAACCTTTTCTACATGAAACATACTCTACCTGAAACATACTTTATCACCCTCCTTCCCGTCATCACTCACCTACCTTCTCACTCTCAAGACACTTCACGCAGGCATCTCTATGGCCAAAGAAGCTGGACCATGTGCTTCTACAGCCCCCAAGCTCACTTCTCTCCTTGCACCTATCATACTGAATGGCAATTACCTTCTTATTTGCTTTTCTACTTTAGACTGGACTTCACTGAGTACGGAGGAAACATCCTATACCTCTTTGCATTAAATAAGCATCTAAGGCAAGGACGCACACAAAGTAGGTGCTCGATAAATCCTTGTCAAATGAAATAGCAAATGAAAACACAGTTTTTGGAAGCTGGTCCTGCCTCTCCCCCTGAATTAAGTAGGCTGATGGGTACAAAGCTAACTGCATCTCAAGTGAAAGAAGCAGATGGCTTTAAATTACATCAGCTCCAGCCAGGGAATGTATACTCTTCCTTTCAAAACACTCTTAAATTATCACTCTCATTATTGATCCTTTTTTCTTTACTGAAAAAAAAAAAGGTTACTTTAAAAGGTTTAATCTAAATAGAGGAGAACAATGAGAGCTCTGTGGCATGAAGATAACTCAAGCACATCAGTGTTTCACTGATACAGCATAATTAAGAAATGAACTGATTCACATGAAATAATTTTCTGGATTAATATGCATTTTTCCTTAAAGCATCAAATAAATGTTTCAGGTTCTTTTTTAATCCTTTCTGGAAGAAAATCATTCTCAAATATATTATATACCTCTCTACTTTCATAATCAAAGAACATTTTAAAAAATGCTCATACGATAGTGAGGACAATATTAAAAAGTAAAGCATGGTCCCACTTTGTTAAAACATAAACATACATATTTATATTTACATTTGTGTTTATATTGTGTAGCTTTTTCAAAATGTTAACAGTGGATATCTCTGGTTGTGAGATTATGAAAGATTTTTATTTTGTTACCTCATCTGTAGATTCTAATCTTTTCTCCATGAAATGTATACGTTATATAATAAAATTAGAGACGTCAAAAAAATTAGGACTATATTGAACTTAACATTCTATTGACAAGATAAATCTACCATGATCCAGTTCCATATTTACTCATTGGTACACTTAATAAAGTGAACAGGATGACTTACCTAACCAATCCAGAATATAATGCTTTCAGAGATCTTGAGAATATATTCTAGTTTTTTTCAGCTCCTCTTACTATCAGTCTACAGCCATATCTTCTTTTTTACTATCAATTCCTGCTTCTAGAAGTCCTCTCTTCCTCTTTTCAAATATGTTATTTGTAAATCTGCAAAAGTCATTTGAAAAATAGAGTGATTCTTACTTGAGAACTTGAAGTTTAAAATCCAGCATTTTCTGAATAGAGACGTTGTGACATCAGTTTGCACTTTGTATTTACTGTACTAGTTAAGTATATGTTTGGGCTTTGGAATGTAGTTCAGTTTCTAGCTCCAGAGCAACTAGCTGTGTGACCTTGGACAAGCTACTCAACTTTTCTGAGCCTCAGTTTTCTCATTTGTAACTAGGGAAAGCAATACAATTGCATATGTTTTTTGTAAAGGCTAAATGAGATGATGGGGTAAAGTACCCCACAGAGTTAAAAAAATAACAAGTGGGGCTTCCCTGGTGGCACAGCGGTTGAGAGTCCGCCTGCCGATGCAGGGGACACGGGTTCGTGGCCCGGTCCGGGAGAATCCCACATGCCGCTGAGCGGCTGTGCCCGTGAGCCAGGGCCGCTGAGCCTGCGCGTCCGGAGTCTGTGCTCCGCAACGGGAGAGGCCACAACAGTGAGAGGCCCGCGTACGGCGGAAAAAAAAAACAAAAAACAAACAAGTACCCAATATGGGTTAGCTGTTGTTATTCGTGTTACTATTATTATTCACTTCCTGATTCTCAATTATTTTCCAGGCAGATAGGCTGCCAGAAAATTGAGTTCTAGGTAAGCAAAATAGTTCTACCTGTAACCAACTGGTTACAGAAGTAAGAGTCACCTAAAAGCCAAGTCAGGTTAATCTCATCCTTTGGAGTAGGCAAAAATGCGATAAATTTGTTATTTAGCAACTTAAAGCTAGCAGATTAAATGTTAAGACTGTAATTCTGAGTTAGTAACTATAGGTCTGAAGAAGCTATGTTTATGGCCTCCTTGTTCCTGATTATGGTTATGTCAGTTAATCGTGAGCCAGATTACAAGATTGAAGCCCATGAGGCGAAGCTACCTCTTCCCCCTTGCTCCGGGATGCTTCCAGAACCTTAAACAGAGGACACTGCCTGCATCTTTTTTTTTTGGACCATCAGTGGAATAAATCATAGCAACCCAGATAGAGCACACAATGACATGTTTTTAATGAAATACAAATGAACCATAAAGGTTCTTATCAGAAATAATTTTGTGGCACTGGTGGCCTCAAGAGTAGTCTTATGAAGTTGTCTTCAGGTGGCTCTGGTCAGTAATATACGTCAGGTCAGAAAACTATTTCAGAAGCAAGTTGAATTTTTTAAAGTATTTATCCTGAGAAAAAAGTAATAGATGTTCATTATAGAAAAACTGGCAAAAACTGAGAACTGTAGATGAGGGGATAAAAATTATCCATAATTCACCACCAAGAGATAAAACACTATTAAAACATTTTGATGCATTTCCCTCCTTTTGTGCTTATTGTCTTAATATTTATACATTTCTGTATAAAATCATGTTGTTACATTTGTATCCTGCTTCTTTTTTGACTTATAATATAAGCATTTTATAGAACGTTAAAATTCTTTGTAAACATCATTTTTAATAGCTGCGTAAACGTTCCCTCGTAATGGATACACCATAATTTACCTTACTGTTTCCTCACTGTTGGACATTTAGGCCATTTCCACTTTTTTTGCTAACACACAGAAATTTTAAAGATGGTTTTCAAAAGAAAACAAGTTTCCTTTCGTAGGCAAATGAAGTACACAATGAAACAGACAGTGATGACATGTTCGTGTAACAGATTCACTGCTAGCCTCCGGTTCAATCAGAATAGGCATTTATCTTTCCTTCAAGCAATAATTAATTTTAATTCAGACTTTCCATTCCTAGCTGCTTTCTCACAAATATGTTTTCCATCTCACACAACTGCAAAGGCTCAGCCATAAAGCTCACATTTTTGACAGCTGGCATTTAATTTGTAGGTCAAAAGCCCTACTATCTCTTGCTGCCACACTGAACAGAGGCAGGAAGCCTCACCTGCAATCCTGCCCACGTGTAGCCCCCCTCCCTTGTGAGACTATTTATCTCCTCTTCATGTTCAATTCTTGGCCAGTCTGTCAGATGTAAAAGTGTCTTCCTTGGGCTTCTGGGGTCCTTTAGAATTAACTTTTCTTCCAGGCCCTTAGGTTCTCCTGAAGTGTCTGTCTCCATGGGCACCAGAACTCCCTACCAAGGGACTCTACCCCACCTTAAGAGGACCCCTATTTTCTTCAGAACAGGCTTCTTTCCTGCTATGCTAGAAAGTCATGCTAGAAACTAAGTGCCCCACCTACGCTACCAGATGAAGAGCTTAAACTCTGAGATAATTGAAGTAGTCACAGCAAGAAGCAAAGCCTTGGGCAGGCCATTAATAATGCAACATGTGGTCATGCAGATTCTACATACAAAAGAGAATATCACAAGCATATTTAATTTGAAATGCAAGGACTACAGCAAAGTGAGTTAGGAATTTTGGTTGACTCTCCTTGGAAACTAAGAGCTTACCAGAGTCTAAACAGCTATGGATCTATCACAAATGCAATCTCAAAAATATAGCGGCTTGTTGGAGTCAAAATAAGGACTTCACAGAACCAAATAAAATTTATGAAGAAAGTGAAAAAGGAAAGTTTGTGAAGCAGAGGAGAGCAAAAGACTTCAAAGTCCACTTCTATTAATATTAATCTGGTACTAGGGGGTCCAGCAGACTGATCCTAACCAGACCACCTTACCTTTCAAAAGACCAGTTCACCCTCTGGAAGTAGACATCATAAAAAGTAACCAAGGGCTTCCCTGGTGGCGTAGTGGTTGAGAGTCTGCCTGCCGATGCAGGGGACATGGCTTCGTGCCCAGGTCCGGGAAGATCCCACATGCCGCGGAGCGGCTGGGCCCGTGAGCCGTGGCCGCTGAGCCTGCGCGTCCGGAGCCTGTGCTCCGCAACGGGAGAGGCCACAACAGTGAGAGGCCCGCGTACTGCAGAAATAAAAAGTAACGAAGAGTAGGACCAAAGAAGTTTTATCCTCACTTCACAAAGAATAAAACTGGAATGAATAAAATATCTAAATTGTAGAAATGGGTTTTGTTTTGCCTTATCGCTATCCCCAAATAATGATTTTTCAACATTAGAGGCATGGTACAACTGCACAGAGTTTGTTGTTCAGCTGAAATAAAATGAAACAATGTAGAAAACCCTTGTCATGTTGCCTGGCATGGAGATCCTGCTCAATGGATTCCATTGTTTCTGCTTCTTTCATACAGAAGCAATGGGCTTAAGAGAATAACAGTAAAACTCATTTTCATGCATTAGCCTTAAAGGACTATCTAATCTCTATTTTCTGATTATTAAAATGGGAAATTTTTTCTTTCTTTCTTTCTTTCTTTTTTTTAACTTTTGGCTACACCATGCAGCATGCAGGATCCTATTTCCCTGACCAGGGATTGAACCCGTGCCCCCCACATTGGGAGCATGGGAGCATGGAGTCTTAACCACTGGACCACCAGGGAAGTCCCTGGGAACATTTTTCAATGATAAAATCCGCTAACTTTTTTTTTTTTTTTTACTTTTGACAAAGTATATTATAAAATGTTGGGATTTCAGATAAAAAACATCCATTAACATTATGATAATGTTCTTTTTTACTCTGGGGAACAGAAGAAGCTGAACCTTCCTTCTTTACACCACCCAACATCCAGAATTTAAACAAACAAAAATAGGTGGGTACTTCTTTGCTTAAAAGCAATTCCTCATTTTATAAAAGAATGGTATGAATAAAAAAACTTCTAAAAATTTAAATTATCCTGTGAAAATCAGTATGTTCTTCAAATATCATATTTACAAATATAGGTTAGAAGTATCTGAATTTCTTGAGGCCAAATTGCTTTGGAGCTCAGAATTTTTCAGATTCTAGAAAGGCAGTATGGTACATATGTGCCCAGAAGTGTCTAGAGTCACACCCTAAACAAACCCATTAATATTTATTTAAAGAAACTTGAGGATTCTCATATTAAATAAAATAAAGTCTATAATTAGACTCACATCAGCTCGGTGTAGGTTTTGCCACCAAATTAGTTTACGACAAATAACAGCAACAACCAAAAAAGTACCTGCCAATATTTAGAGCTTTTTGGATTTCAAAATTATGGATAAGTGATAATGAAAATATTTTTTATGTCAACATACACTGTCAGGTAAACCAGACTAGTGTTTAAATGTAAGATGGGTAAGTAATTTAAGACATAAAAAGGGCAGCTTGTGTGCTGATATCATACGACAAAATCTACTGGAAATAGAAATAACTTTTACGAAAACTACAAGACAAAAAAAGAAATGGTGAAACCGAAGCACGTACCTCCTAAAGCAAAAGAATTTCAAGAGCCTCTAGTGCAGATTTGGCCTGTAAAAGTACCACCTTGGCATAAGATTTCTTAAAATCTACTCTGGTCATTATTTACCACCACTAACCAAAATCTTCTGGCAGTGAGTCTGAAGCCTTTTTTTTTTTTTTTTTTTTTTTAATAAACAACCAAAATGTATTTCCTACAGTTCCGGAGGCTGGAAGTCCAAGGTCAGGGTGGCAGCAGGGTCTGGTGAGGGCCCTTTTCCAGGCTGCAGACTTCTCATGAAGCCATTTTTTGAAGGCGAAAAAGAGTACTTGGAAACTGAACACACAGTGTGGGCAAAGCCCATAGGATTCACTTCCAGAAACTGACAATCACACAAACCTAGTTCACCTCACTCTTCAGGTTTATAAACACACAAAAATCACATGGTAAAAAGGATAAATGAACACATGCTCCCTCTTATTACTGTTTTTGTATAATCTGCATCCTAATATTACTGCCAAATCCCAGGATTAAGAATAGATCCTTAGGGCTTCCCTGGTGGCACAGTGGTTGTCCGAAAAAAAAAAAAAAAAAAAAAAGAATAGATCCTTAGCATCCCAAATGATCTTGGATCTTCCTGGTGTTTAATGCACTTTGATGGTGTAAGGCTTCTGGATCCCCTTGATGTTAGACTTTATATCTCTCCATCTCAGTTTTCTCTTAGAAAATCAAATATTTTATCTCTATAAGCAAATTAGAGTGTTTCATTATTATCAACCAGAAACATTCTTTAGAGAAAAAGGATCCTTTAACTACATCTTATCAGGGAAGGCTTAATATACAATAAAGCCAAACAGAAAAAATAATGTCTTGGGCAGACATTTCCCTACATTTAAGGGACCAATGTTAAATAATCATATATAACAAATCACGTTAGGGACATATTTTAAGGCTGGTTAATCCTTGAAGAACAGGTAGTGGCTTGACCAAAAAGTTCGTTCGTGTTTTTCCGTAAAATGGTATGGAAAAGCACGAATGAACTTCTTGGCCAGCCCAATATCTCTTGGAACATCTGTTTTAACAGATAAAGGAGAAACTAGAGACCAGAGATGTTATAGTCTCACCCAGCTAATAAGTAGCACAGCCAGAACAAGAACTCCCAATGCTTATCAATAAGTTTGGGGTAACTTTTTATCTACGAGGGGGCAATAGAGGGGCTGCAGAAACAGATTATCTGTGACCAGTTTAAATCCAACAAACAATTACTGGGCTCACACTTTGCCCTCAATGAAATTAAAATCTAGCTGCAGAATTAACATGGCCAACTAAATAAAAACTGACAGAAGACACTCAACAGGACTTTAGGAGACCCTAGGATTCAGATGAGGGAGAATGGGGAGACTTTTCTGGTGGGGTTGAAATGGGACAATGCAACAACTTACTGGGAGCACACCTGGCCACGACAAAGAATCCCTCAGTTGTTCAGTGAGCCAAAAATATATTTAGAGCCTTCACAACCATCCTAGGTCATTAGAGTAGACTGTGAACTTACTGGTCCCTTAAATTTTAATGAACCTGAGCCCTTTTAAAGGTGGCACTCACAGCAACTTTAGCTGTGAAACAATTAAAAGGTTAATGGTGTTTCTACTATAAATAGATTTATGAAAGGAGAATGCTGACTGAGTCATTTCCTGGTCCCAACTTGCTACTGTCAGTTGAATTCAAGCGAGATGTGCTTTACAAGAGATTTAAGGCATACCTTTTAATGGCTGCTGCCTATTGTGTTTCCTATTTCAAAATTCATTTCACATTGCATATAACATGCCTAAAGCCCAGTACAAATCCTATTCTGTTATCACATAATAGGCCAGTGTGTATTGCTGTGTCTTGAGTTTCTACTCGTTTTATTTTACATGTGGTATTTCAGTCCATTGAAAGGAAACCCGTGTTCATTTTTGCTCATCCTGATACAGAGAGAGTTCAAAAGTTCAAAAGATAAGAAGTGGTTCTCAGCATGAATAAACCGTGAAAGGCATTAGAAAATAAATTTTTGATGTCAAGATACATTCCCAGTTTATTCACGCGGAGAACAGTTTTCTTATCTTTGGGACTTTGTAAGCTAGGATAGCCAAAATTTGTTTAAACTCCACAATAAATTTTAAAAAAGCAATACAATTTGACTGTTATTCTATTGTCACATACCTTTGTCTATAAATCAAACCCTTTACAGTATAATGAAAATCTGGAAGTACTTCAAATAAGATTAGTGCTTTAAGCTCCAGAGGAAAAAAAATTCAAAATTAGGTTGCCTTTCTCCTGATCCTGATCAGAATCCACTACGTTAAACCATGAAAATAGTGCTCTTAATAATTCAGAGAAACCAAACCTCAAGTCTCCTCGGATTGCCTCTTCCCTCAAGAGTAAAAGCCACTAAAGCTCAGAATTACTGTCGATTCTTAATTAACCATATCAGTGAGGAAGAACACTTAACACCACTGAAAACTGTCCGCTGAAGAGTGACAGAAAACATTTCCCAGATCATGAGTTGACAAGCCACATAATTTATATACCAGGAGCTGATTTTACAAACAGTTGGCTGGAAAAGTCTTTACTTACTCCGAACATGTCCTCATCATTATCACATGGTTATCAAATAGATTTCTTCAAGAAAACTAGAGATCTTCACGCCAAATACGAATGACAGCTCAGATTGCTGGGACAGACAGAGAGTCAGCTAATCATATCTGAGGGACCTGGAAGTTATCTGTGAAATAGATGACTTTTGTGCTGGGAAGTTCATTGAGAGTAAAGGAAAGTGTGGAGAACACTGGGGGCCTCTGGGGGGTACCCCGGTGAGGGGAGAGTTCCAAGGGCATGGGAGCAATGATGGCAACACCATTTAACCACAGTATCTGTCACCCCATGGAAGATACTCCACCCTTCCAACAGCCTCTGAGGCCTTGCCGTGCTCTGCTCCCTTCCTGTAATGGATGCTCTTCTGCTTTGATTCCTACCTCGCCTTCAAATGCCACCGCTTCCATGAAGCTTTCCATGATTTCCTCTCATGAGTTTGGTTTCTCCTTCCTTTTTAATTACATTCATACTTTGGTCTAAGTCCTTTATGGTACTTAACTATCCCACAACAAAGAACATAGTTTTAGAAGTTGCTTGGGGATGGGGACTTTATCTTGCCCATCTTGACAATCTCCACAGAACCAAGGAAAATGCCTTGGCGATTGTGAGTTGATCTTAAAGTGTGCCCCATCTGTAATTAATGCTGCTGGAATAGGACAGCAGGAAGTCCTTTGTCCTGTCATGTCTGGCAATGGGAATAGTGAGGCCGAGAATGATGGCAGACACTAGTCCAGCACGAACTCAGACACATGCAACCACTCTCCAGGAGTCTCCACTTCTGGTCACCATAACCGCAAGTGACGGCTGCTACAGGTAAGCTCTCAACTAAAACAAGGTTCTTCCATCAAGTGTGTTTGGGTAACTCTAAGTCAATTACTTTTCAGTAGCGGCAGCCTCACTTTCCATGTTCCTCTTTTGTTTAACGTTCTTGAGGCCTTCCATGGCATTTACACTCCCTTTTTCCTTCTTCTCAGGCAGTTTCTTAATCTCCTCCTTGGGTCCTTTTTCATCTGTCCTCCTGTCATATATTACAATTCCCCAGGTTCCTTCTTCGATAATCTTTTCTCCTCACATGTTATACACATTTGTCTCCTGCCACTTCAACACCCAAATATAGCTCTAGCCCAGACCATTTTCCTAGCCTCAGGCCCTTCTGTGGAGCTTCCCCAGAATGTCTCCATCTGAGATCCCACAGACACATAAGTGCCCACAGCGTCACTGCCGAACTCACCTTCTTCTTGCCTTTCCTGTGTTTCTGATTTTCTCTGTTACCCAGAGATCACCTCAAGTCTTCTTTCTCTCTCACTCCCTTTCTTCCACACATTCACCAACTCTTCTTTGGAATCTGTCCCTTCTTTTCATCACCACCACTATTCCCTTTGTTAATAAGACTCATACCACTTCTCCCTCTACTACTGAAGGAACCTCCTAATTAGGCTCCCTACCTCTGGCCTCTCCCCTCTCCAGGCCATTCTTCATTCAATAAACACAAATCTGACTAGGTCCCTCCCCTGCTTTCAGTCAGTCACTTCCTGGCTCCTCCCTGGTCTACTGCTAAATCCAAAGCTCTCAATTTGATATGTAAGGTCCTTCCTGAGCTCTAACCCCTCTCAGCTGCCCTAAACCCATTTTCTACTGTGGCTCCTTTTATATTCTTCCCTCCAGACATACCGTTAAGAAAATGATTTATGGTTTTTCCTAAAGGAAAGGAGACCTCCTTCTTCCTGCACATGCTCTTCTCACCAACTAGAACCTACCAGCACCACCTTTATCATCTATCTAACCTTTACTCAATGAATCAGCTTAAGAAAAATACACTCTTGAAAACCTACACTGAGGCCCTGGATTCTTTCTTCCCTCCAACTAGGTTATATGTTCCATCTCTGCAACTTTTTTTTCTTTTGACAGGTTCTAGTCTGTTCATTGATCTCCCCCCAGGTCTATGAGTCGCTCAAGGACAGAGCGTCACCTTATCTTCTCTGTATCTCCAAAGCCCAGCAAAATAGTTAACATTGACCAACTATTTGTTAAATGGAAGTAACAAGAAAAAAAATTAGCTACGCATTAAGCAACTAGGTTAGTGATTTGATTTCAGCTTCAGTGGAGGAAAGACAGATACTTGGGATTTGAACATAGCCCCTTGAGTCAGCTCATTAAACCTCTGTGTTCATCTAGTTCCAGAGTTTCCCACCTATTGAAAAAGATTGGAAAAACAAGTGCTGGATTTAGCAAAAGAGAACAAAACTAGATTCAAGCTTTAGCAAAGCTCACGATGTTGAAATTGGGAAGGAAAACGTTAGGGGTGTTGGGAGACAATTCTTCAAGGTCTCTTACATTTCTTCATACCTTGTGAAGACGCTTTGATGGCTTTTGTTCTAGAAGGATGTCTGTATATAGCAAACAGCTTTGGAAGATTTAGAGAGTGTATCCTGCCAGGGCTGAGGACAGAGTTGTTTCCTGAGCAGGATAATAAAGACGATGTCTCCCTCTAAGGGCAAAAGTTGGGCAAGGTTGTTAACAGCCCCCTTATAAGGTTGGAGATTTTTTAAGGCCCAGGTTCCTTAGCTGTGACATAAATTCACTATGTACACAGTATCCATTTGGGCCACTCCTCATTGCCCCATGTTATTGGGGGTGGGGGGGATGGAAGCCTATGCAAACATGAAGCTCACACTACCTGCTATGGCTTGATTAATAAAGTCTTTTGTCTCTGACCAGAAGCCTCATATCTTCTGTCAGCAGCTATGTACTGTGGCAAACTAACTTGTTACCTTGAAGGTAGAGTAAAATCTTACACACTTCAGAGTTCCTGACAAGAAGAAGGGAACTAAAGGAAATTTTTTTAACTATTTGATAAATGTTTATGAAATTGAATACTACCAGAAAGATAAAATCTTAAATAGAGTATAATAGTTAAGAGCAAGAATCTACAGTCAAACAGTCTGGGTTCATAGCCTAGCTTTTAAAATTATTAACAATATAAACTCTCCTGAGCTTTATACCTTTATATGCAATTTCTCCAGAAAACCTTAGCTTCTCTAGATCTCAATTTCCTCATTATAAAATGTGGATACCAGTGTTACCCTCTGATAGGGTTGTTGTGAGGATTAAATGAGTTAAGATACGGAAAGTACTTAAATTGTTCCTGGCATTTAATAAATGCTATTTAAGAATAATATTCTGATGCTCGAACTTTACTCCGTGGACAATCAAAGTTTTTAAGAAAGGAAATGATGCTAGTAAGTATTTGCTTTAGAAACCAACTTTGATGAAAGTTAAACCATATATATAATAAAAATAAAGAGGATCCAGAGAATATGAAACAGAAGACTAACCAAGAGATGACTATAGCAGTCTAGGAGTAAAAATAGCTTGGCTGGGCTTTAGTGCTGGCAATGGGGAAGAGAACTAATTCAAGAGAGATTTCGTTGCTGGTGTTTCTAGAATTTTGGTACCCGATAGGAATATAAAAATTAATTTCTAGTTATCCAATTGTCATATAAAAAGACCTTTCCATAATCATCCCACCTAAAGCTCATAATATAACTACAAGGTAAAGAGGGAGAAAAGTGACAGATAAAGGATTTCAAATACGAAGGGAGGGGAAGATGAGGGAAGTACCTCAGAGGGACAGAACGTTGATAACTAGAGATTATCTAAGGACATTTTGAGTCTGAACCCCATGGTGATGATAAATCTATCGCTGAAAATGCAAGTCTGTAGCTCTGAAGAGAATGGGGCTAGATGTACAGATCTGGGTTTCACCAGAATAGAACATACGATAGAAGCCAGCGGAAAGGAAGCGATAAACCAGGTAAAGTATATAGAACGGGAAGAGGAACGAGGATAGAAGGTAAGAGAAAGCAGGGGCCGTTGCAGGAGAACTACAGATGATACGGAGTGTACAAAGGAAAGGAACAAGTGCAGCAGTGGAGAAGTGGGAAATAGGAATAGGCAGTAATATCACATACTACAGGAAAATGAGAGTAGGGTGAGTCCTGGAAAAAAAGGCAGCCTCTGAGAAGGAATTTCAGCAGAGGAGGCCAGACTGCAGTGGCTTAAATGATCAATGATAAGATCACTGATAAGCATCAAAGAGCTGTTCTTGAGAAATTGAAGATGAAGGAGAGAAGCAAGGTCAAAACAGATCCACATATAGACACAAACATATAAACACGGAACAGAAAGAGATGTAGATAAGGTGACTTGGACACATTGGGGAGAAGAGGAAAAAATAGTAGAAAGGAAACAGTTGGCAATAAAAGAAAGAAAGGAGATGACTAATGTAGAAAAATTTTAAAGTTGGGATGTGGAACATATAGGGAAGGGATTACCTTGAAAAAAGTAGAAAGTTATTCCCATGAGACACCTAAGAAAGAAGTAAAGATACAGAAAACAACATTGAAGCTGAGAACAGGGAGCCTGACAAAATATTATATATTAAATAATATAATGTCAATCTCATCGATAAAGTATGGGTTGAAGTTGACTGCTAAAACTACATGGCCGAGGTGAGGCTCAGGTCCACTTGAAGCAATAGGAGAAAGAGTAAACTACTGCTAAATATAAGCAGGAGGGTCTGGGAGGCTGGTAATCTGAGACCCTAGGAAGCCTAGAAAGGAGAGGTCAAGGGCAGAGGGACCATCACAAGTAACAGTGATTATGAACAAGTCTCTGGGGTTGGAATGGGTCCAAAGCCCATCCCACCACTTCTCAGCTATGAAACTTCAGACAAGTTACTTAACCTCTCTCTCTGCCTCAGTGTCCTTATCTGAAAAATAGAGATGATAGTATTATCTACCTCAGAGGATTGCTGTTAGGATTAAAGATATCAATAAATACAAATTACTGGAAATAATGCCTTGCCCATGGAGAGACCACCCAGCCTTCTCTACTTCACTTTGTACTCAGTGTGGCTGACTTCATGAAAAAGGAAAATATTTTTGAACTAAATGACACTGAGTAAATGACAGACCACAGACCATTCTTAAATTTTTTGTAAATTTAAAAGTGGACTGTTATTAGCCCCAGACGTCTCTAATTGGCTCAATTTCAGGCTTTCTCAGAAGTAAAAAACAAAACCAAAATAAAATAAAACAAATTCCAGCATGGTGTGATTCTGAATTATTAAACCTTTTTACCTTTCTCTACTTCTAAATTTATTCATTATTTGAAAATCTAAATCTCTGCCACTCTGACCACAAGTTTCTATATCAGCTACAGAAGGCTGAGGTTAAACAGTTCTACAGGCATGTGTTGGATGTGAGGGTCGAGTGGATAAACTGTATCAGATCAGGCACATTTTGGATTTGTATGTCAACCTGTATTGGATACCTACATTAGGGAATGGATGTGCGCTGTCTTAAACAGTTTAGGAGACTGTTGAGTCACAAAGTGACCATACCTTTTTAAAATTCCCCCCAAGTGTCAGAGAATGCCGAGTATCTCAAGTCCCAGGAGCTTCAGCTACTGGATCTGCCTTTATAGACTTCTGCCTGTGTGATATCTATCTGCAACACTCTCATGTTTACTACATCCATCATGTTGTATACAATAATTATGCAAGTGTTTACAAGAGAGCATCACAAAGGATAAATTTCAATAGACTGTCTTACAGCCAGTCATTTTCCTTTGATGTCTCAAAGATGTGGAGCAGAGTTTATTTCCATCTATTTAATCCTTGAGAAAACATTTGCAGAGTACCATTAACATAAGTAAACTCTTCAATACCCCTTTATCAAAATGCCATCACCAGGACTTCCCTGGTGGCGCAGTGGTTTAAGAATCCGCCTACCAATGCAGGGGACACAGGTTCAATCCCTGGTCCTGGAAAATCCCACATGCCTCGGAGCAACTAACCCCGTGCGCCGCAACTACTGAGCCTGCATGCCTAGAGCCGGTGCTCCGCAACAAGAGAAGCCACCGCAATGAGAAGCCCGTGCACCGCAACGAAGAGTAGCCCCCGCTGGCTGCAACTAGAGAAAGCCCGCGTGCAGCAACAAAGACCCAACGCAGCCAAAACTTAATTTTTTTTTAAAACGCCATCACCGGTTACAACTCTCCAATTCGTAATATACTTGCCATGGATAGCTTTCCCTATTCAACAATTCCCAGTTTAAGCCGAGCCCATTGCTTTAAGTGTCTACAGCCATGAGAGAGCAGGAAATTTCTTATGAAGAGTCTCAGTGAGGAGAAAAAGCAGATCTTCCTTGTGTGGAACAATCTTACCCACTGCAGGACAATCAGCACCCCAACCCGCCTCCATACCCAGCACCAAACGCCAACAGAACCCTATAGCTTTCACAACAGTCAAAAAAGCCCCACAGGTTCCTCAATACGCACTAGGTAGAAGGTACTAGCCAGCCTCCCACTGAGAACCCCCTGGCACTGATTACAAAGAACTTCTTAGAAACACTGGCTGGGCCTAGGTGTTCTGAAAGGGATGATAGTTGTTAAGAACTCCAGCACTGGAATTCGAACTACCTGGATCCAAATCTCACGAACTCTTGGAGTGTGAACGTAACCTGACTGTGTCTCTTTCTTCATCATAAACGGAGATGATAATGATGCCTACCTCGTAGGGCTATTTCCAGGATAATATGAAATAATACATGTAAAGTAGTTAGAAATTTGCCTGGCATCTAACTAAGAATTCAAAAAGATTAAGTATTCATTACCTGTGATTTCCAACGTGGAATTACATAGGAGGTACGTAGGCACTCTTTGTGAAATACTGACTTTATGAATCTATCTAACCTTAGTTATATGGGGTTTCCTAAACGTGATAAGACAAGGTTATCAGATCAATTATCATTAGAGTTGGAGGACCTATATGTCATACATTACATCTTTTGCTTCATTAGTAAAATCTCCTTTGAAAATGAGCTTACCTGTGGAGTAATGTACCGTAAATACAATGCATTACGTTTAGGCTGACTGTTATTTAGCTGCACAGTCATTTCCTCTTTTCAGTTGTCACCCCAGCTCCAAAATCTGCTCAAGTACAAGATCAGCTACACAAAAATTTTACCTGTGTTAATGACCTATAAGTGCCAGTCAGTAGGATGATGTGTTCTCATTAGTGGTCCTCATCTCATTAGAAGCCTGCTCTCACTGATAATGGACCTCAGAGGTCAATAAAAATCTCAGGAAGAATTCTCTTTAATTTAATAGATGGACAGGTGTGTGGAAGCCAAGTGCTATACATGGTTTTATTGCACATGCCTACGACGATTGCAAAGGCATCTGCAGAAACCTAGCACTAAATCCCAACATGGTTCCTGCTGAAGAAACCATTAACTCTAATACCAGGGTTTCCCATCCAGATTTCAGAAAGCACTAAGAGTCATCAGAGTGATCTCAATAACTCAAGAAAGAGCATCTCTATTAAACACCCAAGAATTTATATTGGTTTTAATATCCAATCTCATCTCACCTGATAAATGAATGAGCTGCAGCAGCAGTGTCCTTTAAAAAAAAATGCAATGTCATCCTTCCAGGCTTTTCAACAAAAGTATCAATACTGAAACATGAGTTAAAATATCTAAGCAATATGAAAAGTGAGGTGGGATTTCAGTTGTTTTTCAGTGTCCCTTCCCCAAAGGAATTTTTCTGTTTCATGTGCATGGGCCAGCCAGGGTCCACTTCAATAACAGCGCTTGTAAAAGTAAGAGCATGGCTAGCCAGCAAGCATGCTAAAAAAGCAGGTGCTAAAAAGTGGAGGCTTATGCATGTACAAGCTACCCAAAGTAAGATGTGTTTCCTGAGATAAACTGGAGAGGAAACGCCTATTCAGATAAACAAGACACATCTTATCAATGTAAAATAAATCACCTACCCAGAAATTTCTTGCATTTCTGCCGAAAAACGTATTTACAAACTATGTAGGCAAGTTGTTCTGCGATGCCACCTCACTGTGGCCATGTCTCAAGATTTATGGTTAGTGACATTTGCAGTAACCAGGTAGTAAATCGAATCTCACATGAGAAGAATGAAATATGGAAATGTAAAGTGAATCCAAGAATAGTATTTTTTTGACAAGAAAAAGTCAAGACCCAGAAAGGTATGGATGGCTTTGTGTACTCCTCTAAACCATTTTTCTACTATAAAGCATTCACATTTCAGAAAATCAAAGATGAAGCAAAGAAGTAGCAAAGACGTTTAAAGGTTCAAAATACCCTGGCGTCTATTCATAACCGCTCAGGAGCAGAAAGGAAAATCAGTTAAATTTGGCTTCTCTCTCAGACAGTTCCATGATGATCCCCTGATGCTACAGAATTTAATGCAAACTTCTTCCGCCGGTCAAGGCGACCGGGCAATTGGTAAAGATTCACACTTCCCCTGAGCTTCTCACTACAGCTGACACAGTGACCAAGAACGAGTATCTCCTCCCTTCTTCACTTCTAATCTGGAAATGAAACCATGACCCATCCTCAGAGGATGCGTTTCAGTCATCTTCCTACTCTTTAGTTCTCTCCTAACCGGGCTAGCATCTAAGTGGCTGCGCATTCAGCCCTTGACATTCTCTCTTCCCCAGCTCCTCACTTCGGCGAATGAGCCGGGGTTCGCCTCTCGTCAAACCTGTGGAATAATCCACTCCTTCGGACTCGGAGAT
>NW_020172824.1:1903997-1905350 GCF_003031525.2 Neophocaena asiaeorientalis asiaeorientalis | reverse complement strand
ATATATTTAAAAAAAAAAAAAAAAAGACTATATATATATATATATATGTGTGTGTGTGTATATATATATATATATAAACTTTGGTCTCTAGAAAGGGCATGTCAAGTAACGATTTCATTCAAAACCCTTTCAGAAAGTGGAACTTATCATTAGCCAATTACTCTTCCAAACAGGAAATTAACACACACACACACAATTTGCGGGAAAATTCTGTCAGGCGCTGAGAAAGTATGTCAGGTGGAAAGCACCCAGCACCCCCCGGGGTCTTCGTCTCTGACCCGAGGACCCGCTGAGGACAGCGTTCCCGCCGCGCTCTGCCTGGGACTGCTCGCCGACCCCGCCCGGTGCCCGCCTGCCCCTCCTGCCCTCCATCCCTTCCGGGAGGGAACGGCTGCGGCCGCCAGGACTGCGGCAGGTCTGGGGTGGGCGGAGGCATACGGGGCCGGCTCTCCCCCCACGTCCCGGAGCGCGCGGGCGCCACTTACATGCCCGGACGGAGCTGAAGGGCTCTGCCTGACGGCCAGCCGGCGGCCACCCAAGTGCACCAGAGCCACACCAGAGCCACAGTCGCCAGGTCATCTCCGCCGGGCGGAGCTGCTCCAGCCGCCACGCCGGCTGCGCGCCGCGCGCCACTCCGGCTCCGCAAGTCCGAGCCCCGCGCAGAAGTTGAGCTCGCTGGGCGGGCAGAAGTTGGTGTGCGGGCTCGCGGGTCCAACGAGATGCGTCTCCCTGCGGAGGGCGCGAAAGCAGCTCGGCCCCACTAGGCATCACCCGCGACGCGGAGAGCGCAGGCGGAGCGCCTTGGCGAGTCCCCGAGGCGCCCGGGGCCGCCGAGATGCGCGCCCCTGCTCCGCCGGGAGCGACTGGCAACCTGCGAGCCCAGCAGCCCCGCAGCTTCCTCAGCCACGGTGCCATGGAAACGCGCTCGCCGCCCTCCGGGCCCGGCCCCTCCGGAGCGCTTAAAGAGACAGCCCCGCCGCCACCGCGGCTCGACTAGCTGTTGGGCGCCCCCCACCCCCGCGCCCTCCTCACCCGCTCCTCTCTCCCGCGCCGCCAGGAGGAGGCGCGGCGGGGGCTGGACGCTGGGGGCTGGAGGGGCAGCTAAGAAGATATTTAGGGGGCTCTGCTCAGTCCTCCCGCCTAACCCTGCTACCTACCTCTTCCTACCCACCCACCCAAGACACACACCCAAACCTCGCCAAAGAGACGAAGCGGCTCTGGCTTCCCCTCACACACCAACCTGCTCAGAACCAAGCCAGCTGTACATCTGCCACAAACAGAGACCAAAGGAAGGCTGACTTTTGATTCTTGCTTGCTCCGCTCGCTCCCAACCCGAGTCTTGGGAGTCGGTCA